>NW_011340072.1:101075-131983 GCF_000735185.1 Notothenia coriiceps | reverse complement strand
AACCGGATTGGCAAAACAGGAGAGTCTGTAAACCAGTCTGCTTTGATCTATGAATTAATGTCCGTGACTCGCAGAGTACCTGCTTCCCCCGCAGCTGTTTTATAGGGAAACAAACACTCAGAACACACACACAGAGCCAGTGGCGGACTAATGTCCTTAAAGTGAAGTCTGAGTACGAAATATATCTCAAATAATGCACTGTCATTTCCCCACGTAAACATAACAGTCTGCAATGAAATGGTTGTGTCCTGTGCGCTTCACTTCCTCCTTGGCGCACCGGTAACTTTCTCCCAAAAAAAATCTCGTGCGCACGAGATACTAACCCGTTATCCTGACTTTTTTTTTTCTCTCTCTGTTTTTTTTCAACAACATTTTTCATATATTTTTCCAAAAATGTCAGGTCGTTTGATAAGATTTGGTTAACTCTAATAGAAGAATGGGAAGTGGCAGTCTGAGGGCTTTAACTGGAGTTACTCCGTCCTCTTTATAGATAATAATACAACTCTCACCTGCCTCCACCACGTGCTCCATGGTGGGGAAGCGCTTGCAGACGGCGGTGCTGACGGAGCGGAAGATCAGCAGCGAGGTCAGGTTCACGTAACGAATCAACGTCCGACGCAGCAGGCGGCCGTATTCATCTTTACCCTGAACACAGCTGCAGGGGACAAGGCGGAGGAAATAAATAAATACATTTGGAAAAATAAATACTTAATAATTGTGGAAAATGATTCAAAAAAGAAGAAAACATTTCCTTAAAAAATAAAAAATATGTGAAAATGTTGGGGAAAAAAATCCTGAAAAAAGGATTCGGACATATTTGAGAAATGGTCGATAATTATTATTATTATTATTATTATTATTATTATTATTTTGTTTTACTTTTATGTTTGCACCATGACATCAAGTCAAATTCCTATGTGTCAACCTACCTGGTGATAAACCTGTTTCTGATTCTGATTTAAATTATTATATGATCATTCCACACGAGAAAAATCAAGCCGGGTAAAAACACATTTGGAGCAAAAACATCCTGATGAAGAAAGACCAATCCACCAAAATCAATACAGAAATATATATTGTAAATAACTAAAAGTGTGTATTTTTCTTGCAGAGTTTGTACCTGGAGATGAGGAACATGAGGCGGTCCGGCCACGGAAGATTAACAAACTGATTCCACCATCGATTCACAACCAGAGTCACATAGAAACCTGAAGAACAAACACAGCAATATTAAAGGAAAAGGGTTCATATTAGTATTTAATGGATTTGTTGTTTACTTCCGGAACATAGTGACATCACTATAGAACACTTGTGCTCCTATTGGCTAGCGCTCCAACACATTGTACGTGATAGACTAAGGGGGCGGGATATCTCTAAGCTGGTTGACCAATCACAACAGAGCCGGCCAGGAGAGGAATCTTAAAAGTAGAGACACTACATACTGATACACACCTGAACATCAGCAGGAGAGGACTCTTTAAAGTAGAGACACTACATACTGATATACACCTGAACAGCAGCAGGAGAGGACTCTTTAAAGTAGAGACACTACATACTGATATACACCTGAACATCAGCAGGAGAGGACTCTTTAAAGTAGAGACACTACATACTGATATACACCTGGACATCNTAAAGGACTGGCTTATCTAAAAGCCAGTTGAGTAGCACTTAAAATGTTTTAGCTCTATGAAACCTAATGTACTTATATAATTCTGTTTTCTTCAAGTTTGTATCTTCTTGGTCAAATGCACTTATTGTAAGTCACTTTGGATAAAAGCGTCAGCTAAATGCAATGTAAAGTAAGGCAACAGCTGTTGCACATTCTGAAAACAATTCATTATTGGCCATATTAAGCACTAGGGTAGGACAGGGGAGAAAATTGATATAAATGTATACTTTTCTATCACTAAGAGGCTCTCAATCAAAACAACAAAAATGTCGTAGCAGATCATGGGAGTTTCTATTGTAGTTGGCTTTTTCCGATTTGAAAATGAGGTCAGAGTTCAGCATTTAGAATATTTTTTACCTCGAGCCAAATCATCCCGAGAGGTCTCCTCTCCTCACAAGCACACTGACCTGGTGAGTAAAGCTGGTGAACATACTGAATAAAGCAGTTTTACTTTAAAAATAAGTGTTTCCCCTGTGGTCACAGGGTTGAGCTGCTACAAGCTAAAGGCTAATGTATGCTTCAATCTTTCTTTAATATTTTAAAATTCAATACGAATTATCTGCCCTACAAAAACAGCCCGGTGAGAAAATAAATTACAGATTTCTCTAGTTTTGAAAATTCTCAAATACATATTAGTGCTGAAAGGTAGCTTTTGTGGACTGAATGGCCATTGCCCATTGTAAAGTTATCTGAAAAGGACATAAATTAACACAAGGAGATGCAAAGTGGTGTGGGTAACTGGAATACAAATTAGATAAAGTCTACCAAGCAATAAAACATGTTTAAACTAGAAGGCACTCCGGAAGCTCAGACCTCCGACAAGGCCATTTCCATAAGTGAAAAATCATATGTGTATTCGCGCCATGATTTGGAACTGATCCATAGGTAATGGGCTCTTCCTTTCAGCAGTCTACGTCCTTCTACCAAGTAACATTCAAATTGGGCCAGCGGTTTTACCTTGGTCCTGCTGACAAAACAAAGCTAAATCAAACATCACATCCTCAGTGGAGATAATTACTGCAATGGGCTTGAAAGCAATACAATTAACTTCATGGAAAACTGAGCAGGATTATAATAAAAGACTCCAGGTGATCGGAATACCTCCTCAAATCAATTTTTGTCTATTCTTTTTATAAATGGTTCGAATACAGCAGCTTTTAATTAAACTTTTTCTTGGGTCCAAAAACAATAGCAGGAAAGTATAGAGAAAGCCTGAGGAATCTGGTTAAAGAGTGACATCCCTGCCGTGCCAACATCACCTCCAAAAAAGTCTGCCTAGCTGTCTGGAAGGTAAACAAGCTGTCCCCGACAGAGTAAAAAAGATGAGGGGGGAGCGGAGTTACATTATTCAGGCTTCACAAAGGATGGCAGCTTTGCAAACAATAATTGATAAACCCAGTGCAAACAGTGAAGGGCATTTATCTGCAGCGTCAGATGGCCAGAGTAAATAAAGAACAAATATATTTTTCCTTGAAGATTTCTCTTGTATTCTTATTGTTCCTTCTCCACTCACAGCAAACAGTCAACACATGTTTGTCAAACTGTCAAGGCTGAAAAAAGTCTCATAAAAAGGATTACACAAGTTTTCTTCTTTACCAAGGTTCTTTACTTTACGTTACAACATTTTAATTGCTTTTTTTCTGCGTAGAGTTTAAATCTCTGTGCAACAGTGGATTGAGAAACAGCTAGGGTCTTATTTGACGGACTCAAGTTTCTCTGTTTAGAAATGTCTTCTGCGCTTGACTTCACCTAGGACAGACTATATATTTTTTGTCAAAAAACATACTTGATACAAGCCGATGAATCCGGATGCTTGAGGAATGTCAATTCCACAAAATGTTGTGTATTAAAATGTGTCAACATTGAAGTCAGCGCAGCGCGTTGCGACCTGCTGTGTCAAAACACTGTTACAGAGACGCGATAGCAGCGACGCAGGAGGAAGCTGTCTTCTCTTATTTCTGTTCTCCTTCAGCCTGATTTGTCCTGTATAGCGCACCCTTGACGACTCAGGTTTATTACCTCCATACAGATATAGATATGCGGGCAGTCTGTGTGCAGCAGGCCCGGGACAGGCATTACCATCTGCATTCACGTACTCAAACAGTGAATGTCTCAGGACTAAGAAACCACATGCCGCCAGCCTTTTGGCCAAGGACACAGTGCACAAACATTACTTCACCCTGTTGCCATTTACTGGTGTCACGGCCTGTATTCTAATTGGATTAAGACTTATTTTCTGCCAGCCAAGTACACAATATATAGCCCAGTGGCATATTTTAAATGTTGTGTTTACAGTGTGGCATATAAACATTTAACCTCTGTGGCTGTGACATTTTGATTTAAGTAAGTAGGTACAATTATGAATGAATGTCCAATCAGCCAGAAATCCCTGAAAAGGGATAAAGTACCGTTTGAAAGCAAGTACAGTTTTTGGAATAATTTGTTAATATGTAAAACATTTGAATGTTTTATTCATGAGAAACATTCCAGGAAAGTTTTTCTTCTGTCAGAACATCAATTTGTTGCTTAAACATTTATGAATCTATTGACATGTTAACTAACATTAATAATTATTTCCCCAACCTTTTCAAATGTAAAACATTTGATTTGAAGTAGTAATCTAGATTGCAGGCCTTTCAACAGCTGTCCCTGACTGATGTCGATTATAACGTTTTAATTGATTGAAATGAAAAAATGTAATGATGAAAAGGTGTGTTTCTTCTGCAGCATCTGGTGCAGTGCATTTACATTTTTTTCCTGTCCATTGTATTTTTACTGAAGAAGCACTTTCATCGTCAGAGAAACAAATTTCACCACCAAGGACAAAGCAATTTGATAGGACGAGAGGGACGGGCCAACACTCCTGTTGGTCTTTCTCCACGCCATCAACCAGACGAGCCGCTGCACCCCTTCCTTCATCTTCTCAGCCTTGATTTCGAGTCACTTTAGTATCCAGGGGGCTGACGGGTTGGTTTGGACTGAAAGCACACAAGGCTGTGCTGCATGCCAATCATTTTTCAATAAAGGCTGCCACTGCACAATCTTAGGGTGCAGGCAAGTGGATCTCAATTAATGGACCCCTGTGAAAAGTTCCCTACAGATGCTAACAGCTCTCCACAGGCAAGTTAGAGGAGAGATGGAGACAGTTTACAACCTGGAAGGTGAAATGTAATCACCACAGCAAAAACCTCACCCCGCAAAGATCTCCAGTGGTGTGCAGTTTGTATGCTGAATTAATAAGTTCTGATATATGGGATCAGTAAGCAGTTAGGCTTAGCAGGGCAAGATTATGATCTTTATCATCTTTCATTTAATGATCTGTTTTACCCAGTCAGGACCCCAGAGGTGTCAGGACAGTGAATATCATTCAGTGTTACTTGACTAAAGCACTCAAAACCTTTTTTTTTAAAGATTTGGAAATTGAATAACTGTTTAGGGATTGTGTATTGTTTAGATTGTGACGAGATTGTAACGTATTTATTTAATTAAGACAAATTGATACAGGATGAATACTTTCTGAAGAATAATGTGTATCCCTACAGACTGGGTGATAATTTAATATTCATTTCATGTTTATAAATCTTAGTTAACTAATCCTGTGGTCTTGAAAAGGAACAAAATGGTCGACATTAAACCTCATAAATAATAGATATGGAAAAAAAAAAAAGTTTTATTATGATGATAAAGCTGGATAATGATTACGGTTGAGGTTTTTAGAAAATGATAGCATTCAGGTTTAATGACAGGCTGCGGGCAGGAGGCGGAATCATTCCTGTTTGCCTCTGCCATTAGACCGACCCTCTACGCCCAAATCCCACCGACATAATGTGGAGGAATGGAGAAAGAAATCGAGAAAAAAATGAAAAACATTGACATGATACAGCGCAAGCGGATTACCTGCTTGGCAAGACTTCAAGCATCCTTCAACATGGCCTGCACAGCCTTCAACAAAATCGGCCAGATCTGCCAAGTCAACACTACAGAGCCTCTAAGGAGGAACCCAGAGGCGGGAATTTAAAAATCAGCCTTGCGTGTCATCAGTACAAATGAACTGGCCTTCATGGCTGTGGAAAATACCCTCTTCCGACTCTCCTTTGCTTTTAGTTGTCCTATGAATATATTCATATCATCTCATTGTGAGGGGGTTGTGTGCATTACTCACTGTCGCACCGTATTACTTGCTGCTGATTTACATAACTCATTGGATATAACTTGCCCACAGGTCACTCTAAACATCGCCGTAAACACATAGACACACCCTTGCTTTTCATTTCCTATGCCTGTAAATTGATCCAGTCAGAGGTAATCGCTGTGGCAGTTCCATCGACATGGGTAGTGCAGAGTGTGCAAGTCCAAATATTTGCGCCCTGTGTGCTTGTATTGTTGTGTGTCTTTCTGAACCTGAAGTAATAGCATGGTGCAGATTGGGAGTAGAAGTGAACCAGAGGCAGGGAGTAATCCTCTCCAGTAGAGCTTTGTTCCATCAGCAGGACAGAGTGGGATCTACTTTGCTCTGACAGAGGGCTTGGGGTCGCTCTGCGTGGCTGCTCTAGCTGCTGGCAAGGACAAGAAAACTGCTGATGCCAGCCTCTTTCAAGATGAATACATACTGTAGATAAATAGATCATATTTCAGATAAGGACAACAACAAAAAACAAAGAGAGATAGATGGATGCCAAAGTTCGAATCAGAACCTCTGCGCAGAATCTATATTCTCATACGAAAGTCTCTACAATCTCACGAAAACTTGCTAAGCTGATTTCTCTTCTCCCTCTGACCAACTGCGCTTTGAAACCCAAAATAAAGAACAAAAACAAACAACTACAAAAAGACTTGGTGGCAGTCGTCCCAGAAAAAGGGAGAGATTTGAGACAAATCCTGCTGTGCTATTTCAGAAGCAGGATGAAGCTTCTCATCTGCTCCAGGGGGATTGGGCTCAGGCAGAAGACCGTGGTGTTGGAGAAACATGGGAGAAGGGAGGAGGACGTGTTTTAATGCGACCAAAGACTGGAGGGGAATGGCATGAATCACTGAGGGCAAGTAAACAAGGATTGTATTAGCAACAAATAAGTGGCTGTGGGGCTGGATGTTGAAATGCAGCTGCAGCAGCTTGGCGTGTTTACTGAAGCAAGGATGGAGAAAAAAGGGAACAATCTTTCAAGACTTTGCAGAATGACTGCACCAGTGCCTTCAAACTTTATATAATTGGTTTCTAAATGTTAATGCTTTGGCCAAAAGCACTGAACCAAAAGCATTATAGACTTGGTGCCTTCTCAACACTGTCTTTTGCTGTCAACTTACACTTGGACAGGGGTTATTCAGTAAAAAAATTGTTTTATGTATTTTATTTTTACATTTTATTTCTCAGTTTATTGGTGTGCTTGCCACTTTCACAAGGAAATTAAAAATGTCTGCTCATGTGTGCCAATTTTCTAAAGATTGAATTTTGAGGCAGTAAAGATTTATTCCTAGTAGTGATGTTGCCAGTTTTGCTGCTTTTTCCAAATTACCTGTTCTCATTTCGCTGCGTGTATCTTGGTTGGGGATCAGCATCTCCATCATTAACATCGTAGCTGGCCTCAGGGTCCTAAGAGAAACCAGAAAACGGTTAGGGCATCATTCACGCCAATTTTAACTCCATGCAATTAACTTTGATCCATTTTCCTCAGAAATGTTCTGTAAGTGGGCCGTGGGAGGCTTTGTCATACCTCTTTGTATTTTTGACTTACGTAATTGCTGATGAGGTCTGGGTGGTCCTTTTCAATTCCATCGTCCAGGATTGTCACCACAACACCTTTCCCTGTGTAGCCTTGGGCCCAGGCTATTTTGGTATTCAGGTCTTGATGTGACGGGGTGGTCTGGAAGAGACACAAGGCTTTTGTTCAGCTGTCAATCTGCTGTGACGGACACTTCCAAGACAAACCGGCATTAAAGGACTAGTGTATAATGTGTGTGTGTGAGAATCAATCTGCAGAGTCGATTTACTCGCTACACAATCTTATGATAAAAACAGAAATGCTCAATAAAGGAAAACCACAAAGACATAAAAGGGAAGAAAGATCAGAGGTGGTTCATGGACACTTATAATCCAATTTTAATGCATCACCCCGACATGTCTGCCTCCTCGGGCAGAGCTGCACAGTGTGAGCTACACGCTGTAGTTACGCTGTCAGAAAAAAAAAAACTGAAAACCTGTTGCAGGTCAGAAATCGGTGAGAGCATTTCCCACTCTCACTGAAGAAATAGGGGGAAGGGAGGCAGATAAATAGGGAGATACAGAGTGGTATAGCTTGATTTGGATGAGATATTTGGCACAGTGAGAAGTATAAAGAGCAGTGAGCGCCGGAGGTGAAAGAGATGGTTAAAGATAAACACCAGTAGAAAAGGAAAAGACATCACAGACAACATTCTCTGCCGCTTTTCTGTTTCCTGCTGATTTCTCTCCACAGGGCACAACTCCTGCATCTGCACTTCTCAGAGGATGCCTGGCTGCTTAGGTAAGTAGCTTAAATTCTTGGAAGTGGGCTTTGAACTGGCACACACACACACACACACACACACACACACACACACACACACACACACACACACACACACACACACACACACACACACACACACACACACACACACACACACACACACACACACACACACACACACACACACACACACACCATTCAATACAGATCTTAAATAAATGTTTGCTAGAAACTGATGAAGCCCATGTACCAGAATAAACCAATATACAAGCCTTTGATAAGAAAATATTGGTCCTACATCCAAGTCAACATTTCAGCATTGGTGGCTTATGGATTAAGCCAAAGCATCTTTGTTTGGTTTTAAAATCAAAGCTGCGTGGAATATTTTATTTAGGAAAAGAAAGGGTTTCCGCCCTGAGACGATTAGAGGTATAATGCTGAATGGCAGAGGTGGTTTCACAACTTCTATTCGCCTGGAGATTTATGTCTGGGATAGTCAATGTTGTCATTAATCCGTTGCAGGGACGGAGGTTTTTGTGCATACAGAAAAAGAAAAGAGCAGACTAGGGCAAATTGAAGCATCTCAGAGGAAAAGCTGTGCATTCTGAAACAGACACATTGCCAAGACCATTTGCTATCAATGTTTCACAGGTGATACAGTTTAGTTTGGTGCTGACATTTAATTTTCTTTTCAACCCAGCATTCTGGGATGCATTGCATTATATCCGTGACTGTGGAAACCAAATGTTGGTGGTGAAGCAGCTACACCTAAAGGCTGCAGGGTTAGTACAAAAGACAGCAATTCAATTTATGCTCATCAGAGTGACCATGAGGGAATGAATAACTTCTGCTGCTGCGATAATGAATACATCTTAATTTAGGTGCCCTCACAAGCTTCTGCAGAGTGGAAACTATTGAGTGGTGTTCAGACAGGACTGAAAAAGGAGACCTTCAAGGTTTAATTAGAAATAATTGCAGAGCTGTAATGTTTCAGGACAACACCTTTCTATGAGCAAATCTGAATGCAGAGAAGCATCTCCCTCGCCTCAAAAGCTTAAAAGGCACTCCAAATGAAATACAAAAACATGAAAAACCAATAGACAGTCTACTGACTGATGTATTGCAGCTCTTAAATTATACAGCAAAAAACACTATGTTTGCCATTTGAGAAATAAAACACATACTGAAGGGTTGACATTTTGCTTTAATGACAGACTAATTAGGACTAGGCTATAAAGATAAGAGACCATCACACACCAGGTACCACTGCTTGGGGAAATCGGGGTCTGTTGGGTCTTCATAGATATCCCTCTTCTTCCTTTTTTTCACCACTTGCTGCTCTGCCCACAGGACCTGGGGTGTACAGACACAGAGAAAATTCATAGTTAACATAATTATCTTCTATTGCTATTGTGTCATTACTAATGTTCTCATTTCAGAAAGTGTTGCAATGTCCCACCGACGGTGAAAAAACATGGCCCCAGCTGTGTTCCAATAGCAATAACCAGACTAGAGGCAGAGATGTGAAGCAAATCTAATTTATTTCCTTCCCTGATGCTGAGGGAAAGTGGCTGCCGTACAGTGAGCCGGAGAAGGGGCCTTTGAAGTCCTGGAAGCTGCTGGGCTTTGCAGAGGACTGGTATGGGGGGGTGACACTAAATGTCAAACAACAAATAGTATATCATTTGATAACAGCAAAAAACTGTTCCAAACATCCTTGCCAATACGCAATAGTGAAATATTTAATGTCTGTCTAACGTCTTCTTCCGTGCTTTTATGTATATATTTTGACAGGTGTTTGACTTTGTGTGCATTATTGTCAGCTGTAAGAATGATTAAAGACACCAATAGACTTTCATATGGGTTCAGATTTCTTCCAGACAGCCAAAAAAAACTGAATTGCCACATTTGATACGCAAGCTGTGAGATAAAATCATATTAAGTAACACTTCTTAAAAAACAGTGTACAAAAATACTCCTATTTCCATGCAAAAACTGTCTTACAAAAATGAATTGAGTATGACAGAGATCCAAACAATGAGAAGTATCTATGAAGAGCCTTGTTTACCATGAAGAGAAGTGGATGTAGGTGGAAAGACCTGTGGCGCTACAAAAATGTTTCAGCTATGAGTTGAACATTAAGGAGCAACAAATTCAAACCATATTTTTTAAAATTGGACTGCTATTTCTGCAGCAGAGGGAATTTACATAGACACCATAGAAGAGACACTTATCTTCCGAAGCAGTTTTAGCAAAAGCTGTTTTGCATTATTATTGTCAGAGATAAATGCCTCCTATGCTGAGTTTTTGCTGAAGGTGACAAAGCCTAAACTCATTCTACTTCTGTGTCAAAAGCACTCAAGTGAAGCGTGTCTAAACTTGTGAATCTCCTGTACAATACCAGGTAGATACTGAAAGTCCAACTTGTTGCTCAAGTATAGAAAGTTTTTCCCCTCTTTGCTTGTTGCCGTCAGAGTTGATTTGAGTAGTGATTCTTCTCCACTCGTTTGATTTCATGATTTCATGCTCTCACAGCAGAAAGCACGTGGTCTGAATGAGAACCGGCTCGGTGCAGCTACCGAGGGTGATACTGCTCATAACCTAGTTGAAAACTTTGACTCAGAGAATGAAGCCATTAACCTTACTCAAGTGACCCAGGACTAATGAACAATGATCTCATTACATCACATTTATAACTGCACACCACATTATTATTGCAGCAAATTTGCAACCCATAAATGCATGAGATGATGGGCTGGATACTGTGGGAAATATAGCTTCTCATTTATAAAGCCCATTCATGCAAATGATGAAACTTTTTACACATTCAACTCACATCTTATTATATTACTGTCATTCAGGGTAGTAGAAACAATGTCATGAAATCTTATTTTTAGGGTTAATTGTTGAATATTTTGTGATCGCATGTGTGAAAATCCACTCTTATGGAGAAAAACAAGGTCTAATCAATGTCTTTCATAAGAGCCAGTGATGGAGAACTAATGAAAATACAGCGGTCTAGAAGAAAACACCACCCTGAGGTGAAGGACAAGGACAAAGAGTAGCCCAACAAAACCCCACAAAGAAGCAATCACGGTCTAAACGTGGCTCAGGTCTGCGATCCACCCGAGAAAAAAACGATTTGTTCCATCTCTCGTACAACGTCCTGAGGGCTCCTCTGTCTGATGACGAAGGAGAAGTCAAGCTGGACTGTTTGTAATGCCGAGAGACAGACGGAGAGACAACCTGAGCTTTGATATATAAATCTGTTTCCACAGTTTATGGAGAAAGATAAAACCTTTCAAAGGACAAGTCTGGTGTACAGTATTTCAATCTTCTTTTGTTATTATCAATAAACCCTGTGGAAAGCCAGAAAAACAACAATAAATTCACCCGAGAGTAGGTCCTAAGCCTGATGTAGCTTTTTCCTCCCTGTGTCTCCAAATATTATTGAAAATCTTTTAACTGTTTTATATTATATTAAACTGAATATATTTGGGTTTAAAACAGACAGAACAAGACATTTAAATCATAACTTTGGACTTTGAGAGTCTGTGATAGACATTTTCTATTATTTTCTGACATTTAATTACTAATTGAGAAAATAGTCAACAGATTCATTGAGAATGAAAATATTGATCAGTTACAGCCTGTACTTTCCTTAACCATTTAAAAAAAATCCTATGAATAACAGGATAATTGTAAAGCTCCAGCCTTCTTAACATATTCAAATTAAACGATCTGAGAAAGATGGACCGCCTATGATGATTTAACGCCAACAAACACTATGTATAATTATTAATTTCATTCCCTCCTGTGACTCATACTGATACATTTACATCCTGAGTAGGGACCAGTGGGTTTCACAATGACAGCCACAGACCAGCTTGGAATGAGACAATGGTTGAGGAAATAAAGAATATGAAATACCACATGCTTGATTTCTTTTACAGTAAGGCTCAGTAAAGGGCACATAACGTACACTCTTACAGCCAAAGAGAGATGGATAGATGTATTTTAACGTCCCTCAGAAACACAGCTCGCAGTATCCTGTCTAACACTGCGTTTGACCAAACCAACAGCAGCCACCTCAATGCAAATAGATTTTTTTCCTTCATGGACAAAGTGCAGGGTGTGGAGAGAAAATGACAAACAGCCCTTTGCAAGCGTAATAGTAAAAGCTTATGCAGCTGCCAATGTCATCTCGTCACTGTGTGATTATTCAAAGGGGATGGTGATAAGCAACATGTTAGCACCACGGAGCAGAGGAAACGAGACAAAGGAGCTAATGTGAGAGACAGCAGCTGGATTACTGAGAGGAAACACTGTAACAAACCCAGAGTTTGACTAATCTCAACCCCACCATTATGTATTCCATGCCTTTTAAATATGTTTGCTTTGAACCAGGTGAGGCGGAACCCTTGGTTTTCTTTTTGCTATGGTTCAGATGTCACACACAAATATGAATATACTAACGTGCGTAGATAAACTCATGTAAACCAAAACCCACTCACTTATGCTGCTGTGTTTTTTGGCAGTGGTCACGATTTGCCTGAGGTTTGGTTGGTTTCTGGTTGTGTGGGTGGGTAAGTAACCTAAGGACAAACTGTTGCTCCTTAACCAGAAACATCAAGCCCTAAATAGCGGGTGGTTAAAGTATTTTTCTAACTTGAACCACTGACAGAGACCAACCTATGAGACGGAATCTCTTTATCTCCCCGGCTCTAATGTGAGGGCTCAACGTTTAAATAAAAGAAGCTTTCTCTCCCAAGTGGAATCGCCAAATGGGAATATATCAAGGCATTTTAGCCACACAGTTAAACTCACATTCCATCATCCAGATTAATTATACTCTTTGCGAGCCTCTTATTAAAGATGACATCCATTTGGGATTGACCGTTTCTTATAAATCCTGCAGTTCTGCCTACAATTCATTTTTTAGCCCTCACCAATGTGTACAGCTCTAAATTCCAGTATAGTATGTAATTAAATCCATGGTAAAAGTACAAAAATGCTTGCCTCTTTGACTGACCAATACAACTAATTAGTAGCGGAATTTGAACATTTCAAAGACATTCTTTTGACCATTTGAATGCTATAGTACTCTCCTAGCTCTCAGGCAGACACCTTTGAACCCATAGGCTGTCAGAGGCGTGTTCACATTGCCTTAGCCTGACCCCCTACAACACTGGCCTCACTGAATGTCACCGTATCTCAATAATGATGTCTCGGGGCTTCAGCACTTGTCAGACCACATCAGTCTTCTCCTCCAACAGCTTGACATGGGCTTTGGAAACGAGTTCTCTTACTGATCTTTTTTACATCTACCTTACTATAGATGGCCCTAGATTGTTATCACTGTGTAACTTATAGCTTTAGATTTTAAGATTTTAAGCATTTTCCACTGCTGTGTCTAGATGTTTTCAATGTAAACATGACAGCAGTGTGTTGCTCAGTCAGTGGTCAGCAGCACTGAAAAAAAGCTGTTCTACTGTACTCCTGTGCACATGTACCTGTAGTTATTAGCTGCTGCTGTCTGGGTTGACAGCTATTCAACTTTTCTATGACATCAATTGCAAATCTCATTAATGTACAGGCGTCAATTTAAGTGAAGCTTTCACCATTTAAAATAGTGATGTGTCAACCCTATCAACATTATTTATTGAGGTTAAAAGCTTTGGTAGCTAGTATCTCTTTGGTTTTATTTGTCATGTTCAAGTAGTCCGAGAGAACACTAGACTTCTGCATCCCCTTTTGGCTCTGTTTCCAAACTGTAGAAAATGTGACTGTGAAGGGAGTATTTGGCCAATCAAAGGTTAAGAGTGAGACTTATCAAGAGATAACCTGACAATATCGGCAAAAACAGTGACGGAGAGAAAATATTGCTAATGCTTTTGCTTTCTGCTATCTATTAGCACAATCTCTCTCTGTGTCTGAAAATCATTGCTGATATGTACCGTGCTAGAGTCATAAAACACAGAATGTCACATCTAAGTGCTTTACAGGCTCCTGGGTTTGCAATATATATATAAACTATATAAGTGCATTGAGATCACTATCACTCTCAGGATGATGGCAACATGAATGACAGTTACTCATACAGGTTATTCTATCAAGTGCATTCATATGCCTGGGATCAGCACTCTTTTTTTTTTCCTAGGGTTCTGTATTTGCCACTGATATTCCTCACCAGCTTCAAAAAACTCACCTCTTCAATCTGGCTTTTAATGTGTGATTGTTGTTATATTGCTTGATTTTAAATTTGACTTCAGCTATATTTATTTGTTGTTCTTTTCTTTTCACTATCTCTGTAAAGCGACTTTGAGCACCTGTAAAAGCGCTTACAAAATAAATCTATTATTATTATTATTATGGTTATTATTATGATATTCCACTCGCAGCCAAGGTGAAGGGCATTTTGTGTGTGGTACTCGAGGCAAAAGATCATTATATATTAGAAACAAATAATATTTTCCAACATTCTCGCTGTCAACCAAAATGTCTGGAATCGTAAATCCATTCACAGCGAGGTTTGTGGACTGTCACTATTTTTTAATGGGACCTGTGTGGCATTTAGCCCCAAACAACATCTCCTCCCTCAACCGCTCGGTGTTGAATAAAAGCAGCCACCAACACAGCTTGATAAAGGTTATGACATTCTTAGACTGTAGGAATGTACTATATTCATCTCAGCTGTTGACCCCACACACAATCTGAAGAAGTAGTGAATCTGAAAAACTTATTTGCTTTGTTTTTATAAAATTTCTTCTGTGTTATTGGATAATATATAAGGCGAGATTCTGATAGTGACTATTATTACACATTTTATTATAGTAGCATATGCCCTGTTGCCTTCACATCACAGAAATGTAATAATTTATATATTTCACATCTAATTAGCATTTTTATGCACAAGGAATGTTTTTAGCTTGTACATAAAATCAAAAAGATGGTAGTGTTTTTCTGTAGTGTGAGGTGCTTTGATATAAAGTCTGTTAGGTAGTGTGTTCAGTTACAGGACTTAAGAGTAATGTGTGAAATGTAAGTGTTATCAGTGTAAATAATGCTTTCTAAATGAACCAACACAATTGTTTTCAGCCAGTGCATTACATTTAGTATTTAAAGAATGTATGAAAAGGTTGATTTAAAAACAGGACAGAACAAGAGCCCTCTGGCCTCCTACTCTTCTCTCTTCTGGCGTTCTCTGTCTATGAGAATATTCTCTCTGTCTATATAAAATCAATACATAAAAGAACCCGACAACCTTGCAATAGAATACAAGTGGACACTGCTTGTGATTTATCCTGCGTAGGAACAGTACAAACACAGTATGGAATTGATATACTGGTCCGGTACTCTCTCAATCCCATGTAAGAAAAAAACAACTTCCTTTCACCATGTTGGCTTTTTCATGCTGACTCAACTATTATGGTATGAGACGAGTTATACCACTGTATGCAAGGTATGGATTGTTAGCTGCTGGGCTGTGTGCGAATAGGACCAGATGTCAAAATCTGAAAATCATTCAAGCAAGGTAAATGTTCTTGTTTCTGGATGTTTAGACTGATGACTGCCAATTTTTCCCTCTAGTTAACATTTAGATGCAAATAATGATTTCACAAAACAAAACAAAAAAGAAAAGCCAGAAACACAAAACGACTCCCAGCTGTTGTGTTGTTTTTGTGGCTTTATTTGCATATTTACAGCTAGTTGGTACCTCAGATTGGGTCATGGGGACAGATGGAAGGACCGCATGGACTGAACAGAACATAGAGTTTGACAAGCTGTCATTGACGCTGGCATCCTTTTTTCTTGTGATATACACACTCTGAGTTTGTAATCAAATCTGTCTTTTGGCCCTTTGTTGCTAACGTAGTGCTGCAATGAGCCGTGAGAGAGCTGACAACAGTCTTACCTGTGGTTCTTTCTGCAGTCTGATGTGCATCCCCGAGTGGCCAGACACAGCTCTCTTCTCCACGGCATGATGCCTGAAGTGATAATAATCTCCAAAAACCTGCACAAACAGAGAAGGAAAAGGTAATGAGTTCACCTGCAGCATCTGGATGGCTAGATAACACTCACAAAGGCAAATGTGCAGACAGCGTTAATTTAGGAAAGAGCTGAAAACATGTCCATTGAACATTGGAGTCTGGCATTTTCTGTCTATATATTAAAAGCTAAATGAGTATCTATTACCGAACAGGCCAGCAGAAACCATTATAATATTTCCACTCGCAGCACATTGCAAGAGTCTTAACCACTGAAGTGCTGTAAAAGCCGCATGAGAGAACTGTAGCTGTTGATAGTAACCCAATGGGTCTTGTATCATTACTTCAATGAGCTGTTAAATGTTCACTAGCCAGTGCAGTCTAAGATGTTTTGGGATTTGAACAGAGCCCATAATCATGTTTTAGCTATGGGATAAATAAAAGAAAAAGCTCTCTATTCCAACACAACCTGGATGAACTGATGCTAACCTGGAAATGGGATGAAGAGTCTTAAGCCCTTTGCAGGAGAACATGTCAGAGACACATTTGTATACACACACCAACAGAAAATAATCCATAACACAACAGCAGCTAGACACTAGAAAACATGACTAGATGCATACATTAGAGGCAGTGTCACTTCAAAGCAAGACTGAAGCATCCGTCACACACCCAGCTCATAAAAGCGCTTTTAAGAGCAGGCCAATGGGTGACATTTGTCACCAAACTGGCCTGCAACTTCAAGCGTCAAGCTTTTTTTAGTAAGCCTTCCTCTTAAGAGAGACACGGAGCAGCCTGTCTCTCCCCGAGTCACGGTCAAGGAGAGGTGACCTGAGAGCAAGATTGAGTTAAATAATTCAGATGTCCAGAGATAAAAAAAGACAAAAATAACCAAACAGTGAGCGGAGGAAGAGAAAGAAGAGGAGCAGCCCAGCCACTCTTTACAAGGGTATTCACAGGAGAGACGCCTCCATTTGAAGAGGAAGCATTGCAATCTGTACAGTAGTGCCACTGGGGACTGGCTCACCTTCACAAGCCCAGTGGAGCGGAGGAAGAGAGGAGGAAGAGGAGAAGGGGGGAGGGGGGAGGAAGGCGCAGGGTTTGACAGGCCGACCAGGCAGGATGGATGTGTGTGAGGCGGGAGAAGAGCAGACGCAGCAGGATGGAAGGCTCTCCTGGGGCTGCAGGCTGATTCTGCAGGCAGGCTGTCTGCGAGGGCCCAGACTGAGCTGGAGCTCAGAGGCAGTCTCTGGCAGCGCTGATACAACACTGCCAGCCTGCTGCCAGCCTATTACTATTCATTTGTCCAATATTTGTAATTAGGACCTGATTTTAAACCACTTGCTGTGATCATTTCCACATAAACTGAGTGGCCATCAGTCTTAAATGACTCAACGTTGTACAAAAATTATTACTTTCCCTTAGAGTTCGGGATGCACAAAATGATGTGTGTGAAAGATGAATAAGGCTGCTTTGTGAGGAGACAGCTCTGCATACAGACAATCCTTCAATGATTACAAATGTGGCAAGAGTGGTAAAAAAGTGTCAACGTAGGACAATTCCCTGGGTTAAATAGCTTGATCATTATCACTACAATCCAAGATATCAAGCATATAGATGCCAAATAGGCAATATAGCTTTGTATAGCTTAATTAATATAGCTTACAACCGACAGAAAGGTGAAATATTATCGCAATAACAGGATAATCTCCTTGGAGACACTCTTGTGGAAGATCTTATGTTGATGCTGACTTCTTGACATCTTAAGTAAATTCAGTACATCAGCATCTGACCTTACAGGAACCCCTTCATGAATATGACGTTAAAGCGATTCAAAAGGAAATAGCCTCTGAATGATGCAAGATTGAGGTGAGATGAGGGAAGTGACCCAATATATTAACGAGACCCACTTTCCCATTGATTGCGGCAGGGCAGGAAGCTAATTTTCGCGGCGCAGAGGTGGGTTTTCTGTCGGACAGACCTATTTCCTAGAGTGCTGATGTCCTCATTTAGACCAAGACTCTCTGGGTCTTGGGAAATTGAGATGGAAATATTGGTGTAGCTGCCTGAGTCATGCTTCTCTTTAGTTTGAACCAGAATGAATCATATTGCGTGAGTGTGTGTGTGCCAGCGGTAATAATTGAGAGCACTGCAGGTCATTAGTCACCCTGCCACTGTGCTGCGAGTCTGCCTGAGAGGTATACTGCCCTTTACTGTACACTCATATCTCATGTGATTCTTACTGTTGTTTCTCACATATTTCCATCAATATATAACTTCCTGTTGCCTTGAGATACATATTTAATGAGTAACAAATGCATTTGCCTAATAATAACTCTTCAATTGAAACTGTCAGTCTAGACAGGGGATGTAGAGCTGCAATTAACGATTATTTTCATTATGAAATAATTTTCCAATTGTAAATTAATTGGTTAGTGCGTTTGTCTATAAAATGTCAGAAACGACTGAAAAGAGTGTACTGTGGTATTACAATATAAATGAAGTGGCATTGATTACTGTACACACTATAATGAAATAAAAAAATTAATTAAAAAAATAAACGACTAAAAAATGCTTAAAGGTATACGATCTGACCAAGTATACAAGATAGTGTTTTTATAATGACATGAATGAAGGAAACACCAATATATCTAAAGGATGTTCAATATACCGATATTAGATAAAGTTGATATAATATCGATATATTGCAAAACTTAATTGACTGTAGTTTAGAGTGTTTGTATTATAAACACTATATGTATATTTATATATATATATATGTGATATGAGACTAGATACTATCTTAAATCTTTGATATTGAGATATGGCATAGGTCTCTTTTGCTGGTTTTAAAGGCTGCATTGCAGTAAAGTGATGTTTTTTTCTAAATTTAGAAGACTGTTCTAGCAGTTTATTATTCGCCTTCACCCACTCAGGCATAATGTCCACATTGATTATTTATCCAACATCACATTTTGTTAGTTCCTCCATATGGCCCAGCATAACAGCAGTAAAAACAAAAAGTCCAAATAAGTGCAAATCTGAATGCAAATATAAGATTATAGGATTGGGGTAACCCCAGGCAAGTGGAATAATGAAGGTTATGAAGGTGGACATAAAATATGTATCCATACCAGGGTATTTTACATTTATGAATATTAACTTATGTCAGCTCTGTGAGAAATCAGAGTTGTGGCAAACTTGTGTTTTCAAGACTTTCCCAAATGTAACCCTAAGGCCAAAAGCAAACTGTTACACTCATTAATTTCCAGGCTCATGTATGTAATTAGAGCATGTAGCCATACAAGCAAAAGCCATACAGTATTTTACATTTTCAAAGAATGCTCTCATCTGTCAATGTGTTAAATAACATGTGAATCAAGCCACCACTAATTAGCAACAGATCTTTACAGAAGATAGGTGGATTTTAGAAATAAGATGGATTTGTATTGAATAAGAGGGTCGCTTATGAATGGCTTTAGAGCCTGTGTAGTCAGGTTTACTGCTCTCTTCACTTTATCCAAAAGAGTATATTTCAGTTTATCTTCTCTGATAGTTTCAGACTTTGGTCTAAATGTCCTTCTAAACTCCAGTGAAGGTGACCATTGTGTTCGATTTTAAGATATAATAAAAGGAGCATATTCATCTCTTTTTCTCCCCTTAGATGACCTGATCTCCAAATCCATGCATTAATGGAGCTCAGTATTTTGATGTTCTTTATATATTATAAAAAAATGACAGAGATTCTGTTGAGGTCTTTTGCTGATTTTTTTGTTGGCTGAAAATGACACTGAGATAACGTTTTCTCAGTATGGATCAGATTCAGATTCAGATGTGAAACCAGAATTCAGCAGCATTAGGTAAGTCATAATGGTGAAATATTTCTGAGTCTAAAATAACCTCTGATGAAGCTAAGTGCAAGAATCTAAGTGTAATGTTATTGCTATGTACGGTATATTGTTACGTATTCATGTTTTTTAACGTAAAATTGCTTTTTTATTTTTTAAACGAGACCTCCATGATCTTTTAATATATGATAATGATATTTGCCTTGCCTTTCATCAGCCTCCCTTAGCACCAAGAGTGTGCAAATAGCTCACTTTCGCTAACCTCAGCAAACTGCCAGCCATTTCGTATTGTTATGCAGTAACACAGTAACCTACGGTAGTGTCTGTAGGCGGTTTGCCCAGCTAAAACCCCAATCACAGAATATTTCACAGTCGTGGACTCAGTATTGTGAATGGGCTCTAATCGTTCATAGAGGTATAGGCCCAAAAGAAAATATCAATCAAATACGCACATTTTACAATAACCTAGCTGATCATCAGTAAAACAAGTTATTCATGTTGTGTAAATTGAGTTGTAAACAGTTCACTGTAATGCTTAGAAATCCATCTATAGCCTCCAATGTTCTCTGTCTCTCTCTTTCTATGAGTCTGCGAGCGTGGACAGAGAGACTTTTCCCTATTCAATCTTTGTAATTATGGTAATTTGCTTTTAGCATTGGACATTTTAATTCCTTTAATTCAGCGACCGTTTTTGAAAGTGGAGGTTTGTTTAAGCTGTGATATAATTGTCGAGTATTTCAAGCTTGTAATTTCAATAACTTTGAACTTACACGAGTGCGCATCAAAGCTGTGGGAGTCTGAAAGGTGGCTGTATTTGAAATGCTGCTGACGTTATGATAGCTTATCAAAAACCTTCAGTCAGTCCGAGAGATGTGTGGAGCATCAAAGAGGCATCATAATTTCTTCAGCCCACTCAGTGATACAGATGATTTTTATTTCTTTAATAATCCTTGACCTTGCCTATTTTCTCTCCCTGCTCCCACTTGCTTCAGGGCAATACATTTCAAAATACACGGTTCACCACAGCATGTTCAAAAGCAGAGGTCACACTACATTTTTCTACACTCCACGGGGTAATTCAAGCCATCTGCCGACGTTATCAATCACAGTGGTTGCTTGATTTCAAGGTGACCGAATGTAATGTCATGGTGTGTCTCTTATATCCCATACTCTGGTGTGTCCCTTTTTTTGGATCCCTCTATGGTGGCTGCCTTGGTCTCAAGCCACCTCACGCCACGGATGTTAAGTCAATATTTTTCACAGGGGATTGGCTTCAGATCAGTGGTGCCGAAACAGAAATGTAGCAAGCTTTCACTGGGCTGTAATCTAATGCTGTTTCACATTGCAGTGTGTGTGTGCATACAAGCGTTTAGGCAACTTTCCAATGTCAAAAAAGAGGGAATGTTTTATTTTCATTCTCATCAAACTAAAGAGGATAAAATTATGCAGAGCACGCAGTTATTGAGATATTTGTTTCATACCAGACACTCTTTGGTGTTCCCAAGTGATAGGCAATGGAAAAGGTTCATAGTAAGATCTAATTTGTCTTATAACGGCACTTAAATTCTGCAGGGAGACCTATGCTAACTCGAATAGAGGTTTGGTACTATAACGGCTGAGGAAAATAAGAGAATGTGTGTTGATGTCAGCTGATTAAGCATGTGTATCTGTGTGCTTATGTGAATACAAATGTTCAGTATTCAGCATGGGAGCTTAAAAGGTCCACCACGCTAGTATTGACTGTGACAGACTTCCACATTTAGTGTATTCCCTTAAGCTTGTATGCAGAGGCAAATCCCCCTTATTGGAACTGGCGTCAATCAGACCTATCTTTCAGGGAAAAACACTAGCGTCAATGGCTGCTTGGAGACAAAGCAATAATAATAATTCACTCTAAACAGTGAGCACTGTAATTCACAGCCTGTGATATAGGATTTCTCTAACCTTGGTGGAAGATGCAACAGTGGGCACATAAAAGTGTGAGAAACACACAGCAATGCACACAATGCTCTTCTGCTGTGCAGTGGAGAGGCACTCACAGGCAGCTTCTGTTGTACATCTGTTGTCATTGATTGCCACAGAGCCCACCAAGCCTTTTTCCTCTTTCACTTTAAAAAAAAAAACTTTGCCTCTCCTCTGATTTATGTTGCTTACTCAGAGAACCCACATCAGTTGTTAAAGCACACAAGAATTGGTGCTCTTGGTTGCTAACAGTTTATATGTACAGCAAATGTGTTGCTGTGCGTTGGCATGGTGTGATATTTGCTGTTGGGTTAATAAAACAGTTGTGTTGTTATGGTCTCCACTGAGCCACTGGGCTTCCATCGTTTGGACTAATTACAGCTGAAACTCTAGGGTTCCGCTTAGTAGGAGAAAGTCATTATTTTACTCTGAAATAGAGGCTAATTGAGTGTTTTCAAATGAAGGGTAATTATTTGTCTGTATCTTAGCTCCAATTCTGCATGTTGCACGCTTCCTCTGCATTTAGCAGCTCAGGAGACTTGTTGTCTTGGGAAAAGCTGAGCCACAAAACTGTTTTGGCTAATTATGCGGCGGAATAGCAAAGATTTAACAAAATGCCTCTGAAGACCATCCCTTTAGTAGTAGTGCAGAACCAGGACAGAAGCAGCATGAAAGGTGTGAAAGCCGATTTGGGCCATTGAATAAATCTTCTTTAATAATATGGCACAAAGACCTTGAAGGCAAAGCTAGATCACGGTGTCCGTCCAGACTTATTGTTGCTCTGGGAGAGTAAACACATTGAATATGAAAGAAAGGAGGAAATGAAATTGAGGCCGGAGAAAGAAATACATCAGAGGATAATAGATGAGTGAAGAAAGGGGAAAAAGTTGGAAATGGCTACTAAAGTCATGCATGACACTTATGGCGCATTTCCACTACACTGTGTTACTATAGTTACTACCCCAGTTCCTAAACTGTAATGGAAACGCAGCATAAAGTGAGCCTGGCCTACCAAGGCCTAACTATACCGTACTAAGCCGTGCTAGGCCCTGCAGTCGAAATGGCCCAACTGATGCCAGGCCTTTCACTTATATTACCATAACACTACATTTAAGTTATTATGCTCATTTTCAGGTTCATTTTTGTATTATTTTGTACCTCTACTGTCAGATGTGATTCACACAGCCCCTTTTCACCCTCTGTCTGAACAAGAGCCAAGTCTGATCTGATTGGTTAGCTGGCCGGCTCTGTTGTAAAAGGTCAAACACTTTCACCTGTCCCGCCCCTTTGCCTAACACGTTCAATGTGTTGGAGTGCTAGCAAAGCGCGAACGTTACATAGTGACGTCACTGTTACGTAAGTAAACAAAGGAGTCAAATTGGGGCATTTCAGGCAGGGTGGGAGTGTGTGTGTCTCTGGAGGGAACTTTGGGATTGAAGCCTCTGCAGACCATTTACATGCACAAAATCACATAAGGGAAAGGGACAACCTACAAAAAACTAAAATAGGGCCCCATTAAACAGTTCTGTCACTGTAAATGATTAGTGCCTTTAATTCGAATCAATGATGTTCTCACCCTCTGTGATTTTATGCCTGGATATACACAACATATCTCTCATGCCTTGATGCAATGCAGTAAGATTCCACCAGAAACATGAAATGGCCATCATATATTCATCTCAGGCATTTGCTGCGGACATACAAAGAAAAATGTGGAAAAAGTCTACTTTATCTCTTTGGTGTCGTTTCTCAAGAGAACAGATAAGGCACAGAGCAGGAAGAGGTTGCTTATCAAAATACACACACACACACACACACACACACACACACACACACACACACACACACACACACACACACACACACACACACACACACACACACACACACACACACACACATTCAGGGTAAAGCTACATCATCACTCAGCCAAACGCGTGCTCAGAGTGTCACTGATTCCACCAGCCTGCATATCGAACTTGCTGGTGTTCACAGTGATTTACATAATGTGCTCGCAAGCACACGCACCCCACACACGAACGATTCCGAGCTCTGGCCTTGAGAACGGGAGACAGAGACCAATACAGAGAGGTTACATGTGAGGGATAGCGTGTCTGCGAGAGAAAGACCTTTAAATATTTCAGATCACTCCTTGTATTTTTTATTTGAGCTTTGTCTCACTGGGCCTATTCTACATTCTCTATAAGTCTCTTCTCTATAATCCCTCTCGCGGTCAGAGAAATGTGCAACTCAAATTAGTAAACACTCAACTTTGACTATGCTTCACCAGAATATTCATGGAGTTAAAGGAAGGTTGGATGCTTGTTTTTTAGCAGCGCTACAGCACAGCAGTGGATTCTCCATTTCTCCTTTGATATCAGTAATCATGCTGCTAACCTGCTCCACTATTACTAAGCGATGGTCCATCAAGCCTAGGGGTGAGAGGTAGCTGGTTATCCTTCATAGACTTTCTGTTACCTTTCATTGAGGAATGATTAAAAAGCAAGCAACAGAGAAGAGAAAAGAAAGAGAGAGGATGAGGGATATACCAACAAATATTTAGATGCATTGGTAAACAGAATCTTTGCATGAAACAGGGGCCACAAGGGACGTCTTCCACTTGCCATGAGCAAAAGCAGGAGAAGACTTGATGATGTATGAAAACAACTTTAGCAGAAAGCAAAGGATTGAGATCAAACTAGGTTAATTTCCAAGCCGACGGGAGAGGGGAAGAGTAAACAGACATTTTGAAGAGAACAGCATCACTGCTCTTTGGATATAAAGACACAATGAAGACAAGCGTGCCATCACGGTGTGTTCATCTAAAAAAGAGCTCATGCAATGAAGCATGTGTCATGCAAATGAGGAGAAAGAAAAATAATAGCTGGAGAGTTAATTGAAAAAAGAAGAAAACACTTCAATACGACCGAAAATGTAGTGAAATAATGAGTATGTTACAGCTCTAAGCATTCTTAAGTGCTGTTCAAGTACGACCAGAGTGCTGTTGGCCCTTAGTGTATGCATTGAGGCAACATGTTGCCTTGATGCCATGCCATACAAAAAAGCACATACAACACACACTTCCCTTTCTTCCTCCTCCACTCTTTATTTGAATTGCACCCTTGTGCTCCTACATGACCTTCAATCTGTTTTCCACACTCAAGAAAGGGCAAACTTCCCAAGGAATAAAAAGCCTGCCGCTTGTTAGTACAGTAACTACATCCATGAACAATCAATGTGAGGGGCACTCAAAGGGTTGTCCTATTGATTTTTCATAGACTCAGATCTGTCAATCTATCAATGGCTGCAAGATGGGAGGATCACTGGGAGAGGCAGCCGTGATGGACCAGGGGAAACGAAATGTGTAATTGTCCTCTGCCTGATATGTGCCCTTCACTTCAAGGGCTCAGCTCAAGAAAATGGAAGCTGTCAACACCTTCAGAAATACAACAAGAAGATGCAACCCTACGGCATTAAAAAAAACAAAACCCTTGAAACAGAAATCCCCCCACACTCTCACTAAAACATCACAGAGCGCTGAAGGAACACCTGCATGCACCGACTCACTTACAACTATGTATATCTCTGCGTTCAGTTCTCCATGTGTGCGATGAGGTCAATAAAGAGAGACGCCTCCAGCCTCCAGCTGTCCCCTGCGGCTGGTTCCTCAGATAGTGGCCTTTTTAAGAGTGCCAGGAGTCTGTGAGGCTGCTGTATTATTCATATGCAGAGTTAAACTCAGCCCACTGCTCTATTCCACATCGCCTATGCTGAATTCCCTGGTGCCAGCATAGCCTCTGTCAGGCTCCGTCACCCTAGTTTTGAACAGCTGAAGTAAATAGGTTCCACTTCCATTTTCCATTCTGCACTCGTCAGTTTAATTCCTTTATTCTACAGTATGTGTCTTTCCCCTCAGCCCCCAGCGACGCTCCCCTGCTTCAGTCTATTAAAACCGACACGTTTGGTGCTTACATTTTATCCCTCTTCTCATGTTGAGACCCTTATTAAAATCATTCATGTCGTCCTATCTGCTAAATATAAGCCTAGTGAAAAGCCTGAGAGATTCAGGCTCTATGTGAATGTGTTGCAAATGAGATACATTTATCCTGCTTTGCTGTGTTCTATGTTTTTCAGCGCATGATGGGTTTTATGTTTGTAGCCTTTTTCTGAGGTGCGTAGGTCAGCACTTCGTGACTCGCCACACACTGCAGTGGTTCCAGAGGTGAGGTAGGTGAGGTAGGTTAGGTTTGTCACTGGCAATCGAGCGATGCAATGCAATTTGGCGCCAGGATTGTGCCTGTCGGCCCAGAAAGGGTCAAAAGCACTTTGTTCAAGACACACTTCTATTCCTTAGTCTTTTCGTCACTTTAATAGAAGAAGGCTCACACCATATAAAAACCTTAAAAATTAAATGTTTGTCTGTGTTACTGTTCACTTTCATTACACGTCCTTCAACCAGTAGACATCTACTTGCAAAAATATCAATCTGTATTCCGATTTATCTTCAATAAAAAAGTAGTACTCTGAAGTCCCATTTTTGAGAACAAGTGATTTGGACTGAACCATGTAAGGAATTTTCCTGTATTAAATAAGATAAAAAGTCAGGACAAAGTATTACCTAGTTCCACGGATATACACAGCTCTGGAAACATATTAAGAGAACACTGAAACATTATCAGTCTCTGGTTTTACTGTTTATAGGTATGCTGTTTTATCAGGTAGGAAGCTCAGAAAAACTGTTCTTGGCTGAAGTTATTTATTATAATTTCTTTCTATAAATATCGTGATTATATTTTCCATATATATTCTGAACCAGAATATATATACACACACACACACACTGGGGGATAATTTCAGTGATGTGTTTTATAGTCACAATTTTACCTTGGATACTATACGATCTAATATAAAAAAAAAAGATATTCAAAGATGAAAAAACACAAATACGTATTTTACATTTAAATGAAGGTGAAATGACTGAGAAAATGAATGAAGTTCTTTATTATTAGGTGAAATCAGGTCTTGAGTGTCACATGCAAGAGGCACATGGCATGGATTGAAAGAATTGTACAGGCTTATAAAGAATATTCTCACATTCCTTAAGATCCTTCAGCCACATAGATCAAAAAGAAAGACTCATACTCCCTCTGAGCATTTCCAGAGAGGGGCCCAGGACACACAGGCAGCAGCCATGGAGGTAGAGGAGCTAGGCGACTTCAAGAGCTGAGGGGTGCGACTTTGAACCAGGCCCCGTCCAAATTCATGGAACATTAGGTCCAATCTTTGAACCTCAGAAGCACAGACAGTTGAAGACATAAAAAAGTAGAGAGTTTGAGGATTGGGGTCTCTGATTATTGAGAAAGTTTTCCTTCTTGAGCACAGCATCATGAGCGCCTGAAACAACCTCTGCATGGGAGCTGGTTTGGTGCCAAAATGTGAGGGGCTGGTGGAGCAGTTGAAAGCGATGGCGTACAATGAGTCACTGCCAAAGACTGTATTTATAAGGTCACTGCACAAATGCATTGGAAACAAAAAGGCAGATAAAGAAGCAGATCGTCCTTGTAAGCTTGTACACTCAACACAATTATTGATATTAACTCAAATCCCAATTAACCTGTTAACCCCCGAGCCTGTTTTTCAGGTTTCAGGCTTGAAAATGACATTCCCAGAACAAATGACCATATTTTCCCTTCTAAAAGGGTTAAATTAATAATCTTTTTTCTCAAAGTAATGATAAACCTGTCAGTTGGATGTAGAAAAGTCAGATTCAATATAGATGTTTTTTATTTTAAAGAAAATTCAGATTGAACATGGTAAAAAACTGTAAATTATAGTGTCCGTCCAAAATATATTTTGTACTTATAGTGAAAACTAACCTTGGATGATGGTTTAGTAGACTAAAAGCTTTAGGAATCCAAAGTACAACATATAATAAGTACCCTGTATCAAGATTGATGCAAAACAAGTGATATTTGACCTTTTTAGACAGATTTAGCATAAAAAACCCTCTTCTGGGGCCATTTGGGTGGATTTTTCATATCTCTGGCTCTCCCNCTCCTCATGTCTCCTCTCTCCCCTCCTCATGTCTCCTCTCTCCCTTCCCCATGTACATCAGCAGGAGAGGACTCTTTAAAGTAAAGACTCTACATACTGATATACACCTGAACATCAGCAGGAGAGGACTCTTTAAAGTAGAGACACTACATACTGATATACACCTGAACATCAGCAGGAGAGGACTCTTTAAAGTAGAGACACTACATACTGATATACACCTGAACATCAGCAGGAGAGGACTCTTTAAAGTAGAGACACTACATACTGATATACACCTGGAAAGGAGCATAATAGGGCAGCTTTAATGGAGGATAGAAATGGGGCTATCTCTTCATCTAATGCTCAAAGAAAAAGTTGAACTGTTCCTATAATTCATTACAGAATTAGCTAAACCGTCTTTTAGCCTTAGAGCAACATTATGAGCCTGTTAAGATGATAGATTGTGTCTTCTTATTGTCTGACACTGAACTATCCAGCTGAAATATCACATCCTACATCATAACAACAAAAGTTTATGTCCCAAAGTCTTCTGCCCTAAAAGTCCACATAAAGTTAAACATAATAGTTTCCAACAGCAATGGAAAGTGAATTGAACTGAAAGATATTTTAGCTGCAAAAACAAAATAAAAAATCTTTCTTATGAGACCCCTGGACCTCTGAGTTCTTCCCTTAACATCAAAGAGTTTAAAAATGAGCTTGGATTATAAAAGTCAAGTGTCCAGGATCCCTCATGTGCGTTTTCATTCTGTAAAAGAGATACTTAGATTCAGTCGTCACGGCCCATTGATGGGACCGTTCTGTCCGTGTCTGTTGGCCAAAGATGTGTGGAATTGTGTTTCCTGGAGACGAAACATACCTCAGATCTGGGTCATAGACAGACCTTGCTTTTTATTTATTTTCCTATAGCGTTTCTGCCCATACATGTCACATCCTTGAATTCCTTTCCGGAAGGAGATCCAGCTCTTCTGAAACGTTGTTTGTGTTTAGCTGGGTGCTTAAAGGTAGCACATATTTGTATTTGTAAGGGTTAATGTGCACTAGTTTAGTTCTGGTATTATGTTACATCTGAGAAATAATGAGCAAACATGTTGGTTTTTAAAGCAGGAAACCAAAGAAGCTGATCTGCTAACCTCAAATGTTCTGTGGCTTCAAAATGGCGTCATACTCTGAACTACAAGACATCTAGCAATTCTTAAAATATTAGTCATCAAAATGTAGTTCTTGCATATTAATACTTTTTGTGATTAAATGGCCAGCAGTGCAAACAATAATGTACAAAAAAGTCTGTATATCAATCCTTCTTTCTCACCGCATAAATATCTGTCTTCCTCGTATCATACCTTCTCCTTTCAAGCGTCTGACCCCTCATGTCTCCTCTGTCTCCTCTCTCCTCTCCTCATGTCTCCTCATGTCTCCTATGTCTCCTCTCTCCTCATGTCTCCTCTCTCCCTCCTCATGTCTCCTCTCTCCCACCTCCTCTCTCCTCTCCTCATGTCTCCTCTCTCCTCATGTCTCTCTCTCCCCTCCTCATGTCTCCTCTCTCCCCTCCTCATGTATCCTCTCTCCTCATGTCTCCTCTCCCCCCTCCTCATGTCTCCTCTCTCCCCTCCTCATGTCTCCTCTCTCCCCTCCTCATGTCTCCTCTCTCCCCTCCTCATGTCTCCTCTCTCCTCATGTCTCCTCTTCCCCCTCCTCATGTCTCCTCTCTCCCCTCCTCATGTCTCCTCTCTCCCCTCCCATGTCTCCTCTCTCCCCTCCTCATGTCTCCTCTCTCCCCTCCTCATGTCTCCTCTCTCCCTTCCCCATGTCTCCTCTCTCCCCTCCCATCCCTCCTCCCATCCCTCCTCATGTCTCCTATCTCTCCCCTCCTCATGTCTCCTCTCTCCTCTCTTCATGTCTCCTCTCTCCTCATGTCTCCTCTCTCCCCTCCTCATCACTCCTCTCCCCCCTCCTCATGTCTCCTCTCTCCCCTCCTCATGTCTCCTCTCTCCCCTCCTCATGTATCCTCTCCCCCCTCATCATGTCTCCTCTCTCCCCTCCTCATGTATCCTCTCCCCCCTCCTCATGTGTCCTCTCTGCCCTCCTCATGTCTCCTCTCCCCTCCTCACGTCTCCTCTCTCCCCTCCTCATGTCTCCTCTCTCCCCTCCTCATGTCTCCTCTCTCCTCATGTCTCCTCTCTCCCCTCCTCATGTCTCCTCTTTCCCCTCCTCATTTCTCCTCTCCCCTCCTCATGTCTCCTCTCTCCTCATGTCTCCTCTCTCCCCTCCTCATCACTCCTCTCTCCTCTCCTCATGTCTCCTCTCTCCCCTCCTCATGTCTCCTCTCTCCCCTCCTCATGTCTCCTCTCTCCCCTCCTCATGTCTCCTCTCCCCTCCTCTTCATGTCTCCTCTCTCCCCCCTCCTCATGTCTCCTCTCTCCCCTCCCATGTCTCCTCTCTCCCCTCCTCATGTCTCCTCTCTCCCCTCCTCATGTCTCCTCTCTCCCCTCCTCCATGTCTCCTCTCTCCCCTCCTCATGTCTCCCTCTCTCCTCATGTCTCCTCTCTCGCTCATGTCTCCTCTCTCCCCTCCTCATGTCTCCTCGCTCCCCTCCTCATGTCTCCTCATGTCTCCTCTCTCCTCTCCTCATGTCTCCTCTCTCCTCATGTCTCCTCTCTCCTCTCCTCATGTCTCCTCTCTCCTCATGTCTCCTCTCTCCCCTCCTCATGTCTCCTCTCTCCCCTCCTCATCACTCCTCTCTCCCCTCCTCATGTCTCCTCTTTCCTCATGTCTCCTCTCTCCTCTCCTCATGTCTCCTCTCTCTCCCCTCCTCATGTCTCCTCTCTCCCCTCCCCATGTCTCCTCTCTCCCCTCCTCATGTCTCCTCTCTCCCCTCCCCCATCTCCACTGGCTTGATGTG
>NW_011340072.1:91645-101035 GCF_000735185.1 Notothenia coriiceps | reverse complement strand
CAGCCATGAAATATCATATTTAAGCTCCTAAGGACGGTATTTAAACAGTTGGAATAACCCAAATCATGTCTGGCCATCTGCTACAAAATCAATTAAATAAATATCGCAGATCAGAGGCTTGCTTCATCTCGTCTTGAACTCAAACGTTGGTTTAATTCAATTAATTCCACCTACAATAGACACCTAGATGTTCTCATTATTTTGTCGATGCTATCCAGGAAAATCTAATATTATGATTTTAAATAAACGAAATCAGCTCATAATTCTATGAATTAGCCGCCAGCTGTAGGTCAAATTTTGGAATTTCGAAGCAACAAGTGACTTGCCTCTTTCAGAGCCTTCAACGCTCTCACAGTATCCAATATTATGACTCTCCGCATTGGTGGTTGTTTGCGGGAGAGCATGACACATTTCAACAAGATAGTTCATGTAGGGGAAAGTAAGATTCTCACGGAGCCCCAACTACAGTCGGTTATAGTCAACACTCCGATTTTGACACATCATAATCGCAATGAAAAGAGCCTTTTGCCATAAGAGTAGAGATCATGCGATGGTTTGCCTGAACATAAAAATGTAAAAAACAAAGCGCCCCATCTGTGGGATACGAACCCCCTGCACGTGGGTAGAAGGGCTCGCAAAACGCGGCGTCTTCATGGATAGCACAATCATTTATTATCCAATTTTAAATATATGATATTAAGGGAGTATTATTTTCGTGTGAGTTAGAGGGAGAAACCCCGTGAAAGAAAAGAGAGCAGGTAGGGAAAAACTATTATATTTAAGGGCGTTTTAGCTTTGTTTGGGCGCCCCGTTCGGTCTAAAACCAAAAAAAAACAAATCCTATCCAGAGCTCGACTATATGGTTACGAAGTGTTCCAGTTTTTTTTCATAACTTTTCACACTGCGAGCGAGTTGGGTCCCATTAAATTGGAAGCATTCAGACAACCACAGACCACATCTACCATCTTTAAATTATATGTCCTCAGGAGATAACCGTTAGGACCTCCCCAATCCACAAAGATCACGTATCATACTAACGTATCTGCGCGCAAAAACCCACCCAGGGCCTAACCCTATATAACACCCCCCCGCCATGCTACTATAAGATACCGGCCATACACCACTCCCCCCTCCTTGTTAAACCACACACTTTCCGCAAGCCTTCACGCTATGAGGGGAAGCGCCCCTGCTACTCTGTTCCGCGATATGTGAGCGGCAGGTTAAAAAACTATATATGTCTCCGAGCATCGGTGCGAAGCCCCCACCTCCCCTCCTACCGTTATACGCTCCACCTGCGGTCCTCCTGGCAAGAAAACAGGTAACATCTCCCCGGAAAGCGGGGTCAAAACCACAAAATTCTGGTTCTTTCATAGATCCAGCCATCCCTCTTGAACAAAAACCAATTAAAATTGGAAATTACAACCTTAACGAAACAAAAAATCCTCCCAACATGGAGCGCACTATATGAAAGGAGTAAGGTATGTTCGGCTTTGTTAACCTATTTTTAAACCTTCCTTCTTAATTGCCGCTCCCCTGGAAATAAAAATAAAACACCAAACCCTTTTATAAAAAAATGGCACCATTTTTAACTTCTGATAAAACACCCAGATAACGACTCCAACAAACACCAAAGAATTATAACAACGATAAGAAAAGGTTTTAAGCCATCAGGGTGCGTCTGGAAGCGATGGTCCGCCGTGGATCACTCGGCTCGGGGAATTGACTATTTCCCCCGGAAAACTGAGATTTTTGTTAACGTCACCTCTGTTCACTGATACCTGACCAACACTACAGCGGGGGGGTGCTGGACTGTGCGGCCGGTCCAGGGTAATATAGGACTTGACGTTTTTTTCATCACAAACCAGGCTCCAAGCCAGAACGAAGAGAGTGTATACAACCGCCTGGGAGTCATTTTGAAGTGTGCTTTAGGAATAGCCCGCCCACTCCCTTCGTCCTCCCACCATATAATCTGACCGGTCGGCGCCCGCCTTCCCACACTCGTTTTTGCGTTTTGGACAACCAACTTAATTGTCGGCCCCCGTGCGAAAACGAGGGGTAAGTGGTGATACAGTGGGGTTTTAAGTTTGGGTAGGTGAGATGGGTTTTTTTGGGGATATTGAGCGTCCTCCAGAAATGAGTTGTTAAAATCACACACTTCCCTCCCGACTCAACACACAACCCATTACGGCGTAGCCCCCACCGTTGTCTTATCTCCCCCGCATGTTGGAACCCAACCCTTTTTTGGGATGGGATAAAAATATCCATGGGAACAATTCAATCAGATCTGCGTATAGTAACCAAATGAACCAGCGGTATATTTGTTGCCCAATTCCGATTGATTTAACCACAGTGTACCTCAACATCCCATGGGTTCCATTGGCACCTGAAATACCACCCTTTCCTCCAAAGGCCATGGTTCATAGGGGGTGGATGGGATGGGAAAGTGCCTGAGAGAGCGCGCGAGAGAGAGGCGGCCCACACAGGACAGCAAATTGAAAACACTAGTTTTAAACTCAGTGTTAACTGGAGTATTCATTCTCTGCTGCAGGGGATGTTAGCGTTTGCAAGGAGCGTCGAAGAAACATCTGAGGACCAGAAACATGACTTATATCACGTTGTAAGAGAGGAAGTTGATATTGTCATTTTCAAGAGATATAGATAAATATTGGAGGACAATAGTTCATGTGAGAGTAAACAGACAGTGTTCTGGTTGATCTTTTGAAAAACAAAGTGGATTCGAAATGAACTTTAGTACTTCCCACCACGAGTATAGCGCCACAGGTAGAAGAAGTGAATGCACGTTTTGTCCTGCGCGTACGGAGGGAACAGCGAAGCGGCTAAGAGAGGAATCTGTGGCACAAGAAGCAAGTTGCGTTGGCTATCAGATCAGGGGAGAGTCACAGGCCAACCCCACATGCAGTCAGCATTTCGTTGTATTCTCCTGAGACACTTCACCACAAATTTTGCTCGTGGGGGATGTCCACAGTATTCTTCGAACACTTCTACAGCATATCTTCGCCGTTATATTGGATAAAAAACGTCTAACAAGTGACATGATATTAGATAAAAATATAGCAGACGTTTTAATAAACTAATTCTAGAGAATCAAGTATTTCCCTTATAGTGGTATATACTTTAAGTGTTTGAAGGAGTTAGCAACTTCAAATCGAGAAATGTGAACATGAACATGTCAACAAGGATCGGTTAAACGAACAAGAGTTGGACATCACCATCATCATGTTGGCGTCGTAGTCATGCCTTAAATGTCTTCCGCCCCTGAATTGTTAGTTTTTGCCCACATTCATTCTTCCCTTCTTTGGTCATTTCGTGGTCACACTTTTAACTTTAATCCATCATTTGCAGTGGTTTTATTTGATACCTTTATGGCTTTAAGAGCGCCGACGAGTAATGAACACAACTCTATTGACTCCACTAAATATTTTCCTGAACTTTTTATCTTCTATGACTTCATTACTCCTTTGAACACAATAATCTACTTGTAACTTTCCTACTCTTCTATCTATAGAACACAACACCGTACTTTTCTACTTCTTACAGTTGCACAACAAATACCTGTACTTCTACTTTCCTAACATTGACACCTCAAAACCGTGTTACATATAATCTTGTTTTATATATACAACTTATCTTTTACATAATTTTCCACAGGCTGGTTTCTCCTCTTTTTTATGGATATTGTAGTGTTTGACATGCTGATCATTACTATGTGTTAGACTTCATGCCGTGCGATTGATTGGTAACACGATCTCGTGAGTATATAATCCAGCATTTTATCCTGGTACTCCTCTTAAAATGAGGGACCGAATTGAAAACCTCTTCAAAGATACGCTCCTCTTGTTGTTTGAGACCCAGCATGGAAGACATCATAGCTAAAAATGACAGTTATTGTTCTTAATATAACACTGAGAGAAGTAATCAGCGTTAACTGCGACTTGTAAAAACAGAGACGTGCTAGTTTAAACTCTTTAGCACTCCTTTTAACTGAAGTACATTTTCCAAAGCCTCTTTCTTTTTTACTGGAGTTAAAGAAGTTGAGTTTATCAGTCTATCTCTTCTAACTTTTTTATCCAGAGATATTTTTTTAAACACGATTTTTGCTTGTACTTCTACTGTGACTAAAGGAAATTGTGGGTACTGTTTGGCCACTTCGTCTGAACAGTGAGAGGACTCTCCTCCACTCTTGTTGTTGAAAAAACTCTGCCACTCGCGCCTCTAATAATTGAGCAACTCGTGGGATGTAGTTTGGCAATCATGCCTAAACAAGCTAAACCAGTTGGTTCCCTCAATCAGTGGGAGGGGGCCGCGCCCCCCTTGGGGGTCGAGAGGCATACCAGCGTGAGCCAGCCCAGAGGACGCAGCTAACAAAGAGAAAAAGGTTTTAAATTCAGAAAAACAATTAAAAAAAAAAATTCATAAATGAAAAAAGATATTCGATCAAAATAAACTGGCAAGTACAACCTACTATCAACGCTCTGTGTTCTTTGTTCATTAAAGCTGGCTCCGGGTGAGCTCTCCTCTCATTTTGGACAAAATGTCGTTCAACAACACACACACAAAAACACACACTACACACACACACACACACAAACACACACACAACAAACACAGAGAGCTTTAGAAAGGAGGTAATAGTAGTGTGCAATTTTTTCGAATCAATTTTTTCAATCTTATGAATTTTTTTTATTTATTTTTAATAAAAAATAAATTTTTCCTGGTTTGCGCTGGTGTTACGCCCCCAGGGGGGGCGCTGCCCCCCACTTTGAGAACCACTGGTTTAGCTTGTTAGCATGATTGCCAAAAACTAGCCAGGAGATTGTGTCTGATGGATATCGACAGAGATGGCAAAAGTACACACATCCTTTACTCAAGTAGAAGTACAGATACTCGTGTTTAAAAATACTCTGGTGAAAGTAGAAGTACTGACTAAACTTCTTTACTCAAGTAAAAGTAAAGAGGTATGGGCTTTGAAATGAACTTCAGTAAAAAGTACCCATAACTAGCAGCTGTTTTAAAGAGTACCTGACCTCCCTTTATATTAATAGAACAATAATGTCATTGTTAGCTAATGAATGTTTCCATGCTGAACAACGGCAACATGACAACGCTTTCATTGGTCCCTCTTCTTTAGAGAAGACCAGGAAATGATGGATACACGGATCGGGTTCAAATCAATAGGCACGCAATGACTCTAAATAATAATGATCACGCCACCAAACACACATTAAAACTAAAGGAACCAGCCTGTTTGGAAAATGTAAGAAGTAGAAAGTACAGGTATTTGTGTTCAACATGTATGAAGTAGAAAGTACAAGTATTTGTGTTCAACATGTGAGAAGTAGAAAGTACAGGTATTTGTGTTCAACATGTAAGAAGTAGAAAGTACAGGTATTTGGGTTCAACATGTAAGAAGTAGAAAGTACAGGTATTTGGGTTCAACATGTGAGGAGTAGAAAGTACAGGTATTTGGGTTAGAAATGTAAGAAAAAGTAAAAAGTTGTCAGAAAAATAAGTAGTGGAGTAAAGTACTGATACCAGAAAAATGTACTTAAGTACAGTAACTAAGTATTTGTACTCCACTACTTCCCACCTCTAGATATCGGATGACAGAGAGACAAAGATATTCACCTTATTGTTTTCCTGATCTTGGGTGCTTCCAAATTGCCTTATTTTGTTTTACAACTTCCGCTTTGAGTAAAGTTATTACTTAGCCTAGTGTCGCTAGCATTATCAACCATACCGAAACAGTTTTTAAGCTATTCAATTATCAGGTTTTACGTTTTGTTGTTCAAAAGAAACCATTTAGATTCCCAATATGTTATTAGATTATCCAAATGACGCATATTTTGAGCTGTGATGAGCTGCAAGCTGTTTGAGAGCTGCGGGTCGGAGTACATGAAGTATTTAAAAAAATGTTTTAATAATAACTCTTACTGTTAAAAAGAGGTCCTAACTGTAATTTTGATCATATATAAAAACTAGGATTTCAATTATTAGAGATAACTATTTGGAGATAGCTTGCTAGTTAGAATGGTAATGTTCGCTATCTAGCTTATTAGATGGGTAGCTAATGAAAAAAGCCAATTCTAGCTAGCGTGTTGATTGGTTGATTATATAGCTAACGTTGGCCAGCTAGCTTGTTGGATAGATAGCCAATGTAAGCTAGGCAATGTTAGCCACTACCTACGTTTACTAGCTATTCAGATGGATGCTAGCTGTCATGTCAGAGGGATGGGCGAATAATGTACTTAAGGTGAATAGAGCTTGGAGATATTGAGAAAATCTAATTTTACAAATTTCTGATCAAAAAACGATATCAATATTGCATCGATGTTGTAGGGTTGACTGTTGGTGCTTTCACAAAATATTTACAGAATCAAAATGTCAATAGATATCAGTAAGGTGGATGTAATGGATAAGTGGGTCAAGGCAAATAATAGAACAGCTAGAACAGACTATAATTAAGAATTAGGACATCCCAAATGTAGTTTCATATCACTATTTTGATCTGGATTCAAGTCAAAAGTTGAAGCCACAGAAACAATGTATTTATTCAGATACAAAACCCCCTGGAACCTGTTTCCTGACAAAAGTGTAAACACAGAGAGAAAGTCTCTTTAAACAGTTCTTCTTCAGTATCAGCCTGCTGCCTTGTAAGCCCCGGGCTAAGACAGCTTCAGTGTCCTCATTTGGAAAATTAGGTGATGATATGCAGCCAGGTTTTTTATGTGCAATACAGTACAAATCATGCCTGTTTAATCAAAGAGAGTCTTATTCCTCGACTAAATCCTGACGTAGGCAACGCCTCCATCAGATAATATGATTCAATGCTATCTACAAAATCTCGTGGGAGATATACCACCACTTGACTTCCTACATTAAAACAGCCATTACTAACCCACTGTTTCTTTAACAAGATATCTTGTGTCAGAGTCATGTGCTTTGTATAGGCCTACCAACTATCCACCCTGACCTTTTCCACTGCCCTCGGTACTATATCAATTTGTCTCACTTGCTGGAAATGAGATGACTTAAAGCCTTACTGAAGCAATTTAAGGGTAACTTCAACTTTGTTGTCCATGTTATTGAGTCTAATGGCGCATTTCCACTGCAGGGCCTCACAGTACTATACCATAGTTAGGCCTTGGTAGGCTCACTTTATGCTGCGTTTCCATTACAGTTTAGGAACTGGGGCAGTAACTATAGTAACGCAGTGTAGGCGGAGCCGTGACGTCAACTTCAATGCGAACCACAAAACCAACATCAGCCGTTAGCTGTTAGCACTCAGAGCTCACAGCTCCTCATATCTGTTCAGAAACTAGACAAAAGTTAAACGAGTACAAACCACAGACTGTCTGTGTCATGGCGAGTACAGTCGCTGGTTTATTTATGTCTGTAGGCCGTTGTTGTGAGTGTGGACGGTCAGAGCATATACAACGTTAGCTTAGCCGATCTCCATTCAGAAAACACACATTTTAAAAGGTTTTTCGCCTGCCGTCTGTCTGCAGACTTGTCAAAGCATTAATTGATGGTTTTTACTAACCGGTATCAGTATGTTGTTACTTTGGCATCATTTTGAAACGTGTATTACAATTAAATCACGGTCAAATAGTTTCATCTTGTTGTAGTTGTAGCCCCCTTGCCAGCGATTCTCTCTGACCAATCAGCAGCCGAGAGTGTTTACGTCACTAGTTTAGCATATTCAGCCCGGTTGTTGGCCCGGTAAGAACTTCGATTTTGGAATGTCAGAAAAAAGGTGAAAAAGTAGCCCTGAGCCGGAACTACCCCTAATGGAAAAGCACAAAAAAAACGGGCCGGGTTTGGCACGGACGCTTAAACCGTGCTACGCGCTGCAGTGGAAATGCGACTGACAAAGATTTGTTGTAAAAAAAGTATGTAATGTAATCCCCTGGGTAACTGGGCAGCATACATCTAGTTAAAGGGCTTTAAAAGGCTTTGTTTCTTTTATAATAAGTATCTAAAACATTAAAGAAAAGACCCTTTAGAGAAATTTACTTTTACCTTTAGCTTCATCTGCAATATGTTTGTTGTTGGGTCTAAGAAATTCTTACTGAATGAGAAGGTTGTTAAAATCCTACAAATATTCAGCCATGAGACTGCAAATATTTTAGATAAAAATGCAAATGAAAGCTGACAAAACCAACTCTTTACGCTGTTGTCTTACGGCAACTTGTCACCTCTCATGAGTCTTCAGAAAGAGACCTCCTTTAAGCCCCTGTCACACTGTCCCGAAATTGACACCCGATGGACACACGTTTAAGGAAATGTTCAAATTCGGCTCTGATCGTAACAACATCGGGCCATTCGTGAGGGCATCTTAAGCCATCGTATGACCGCCGGTGGAGTTTCTCAGGCTCCGGCAGCAACTTCGGGAGCGGTGGCAAATCGTAAGGCACTCGTGAGGGCATCTTGTCAAATCGTGAGGGCATCTTGTTATCATCGGTGCCATCGGGCATTCGCCCCGATCAGAGTGAGGGCGAATGCCCGATGGCACCGATGATAACACGATGCTCTCACGATGGCCTTACGAAGGGCAAAATTGACACACGAATTCAACACACTGATGAATGCCAAGGCACACNAACACACACTAAAAGTCATTTGACATTTTATGTGCTGGTTAAATTTGACTAAAAAGTCTAAATACTTAGGATTTCCATCAAGTCAAACTAATGTTTAGAGTTTTCTCTAAACATTAGTTTGACTTGATGGAAATCCTAAGTATTTAGACTTTTTAGTCAAATTTAACCAGCACATAAAATGTCAAATGACTTTTAGTGTGTGTTAAACTCTGTTTGGTGTCCTCGTGTCCCCGTTAAAGCCTTCAGGGGGAAAACAGGGCGCTACTGTGAGGCCGCTGAAGCACTCTCCTCCAATGAGATCCATCCATGAATAGACCTTTAAAAAGAGCCAGTTTATGAGCTGATGGTCTTTACTGAGCGTTTAACTTGGACCTGGAGAAAGCCTTTGGGGGTTGGGATGGGTGTAAAATATAGTACACAGCATCCAAAAGCCAAGTGGCTTAATCCTGTATGGAAATGGTAATGAGGAGGAGAGGAGTAGTCTATGTGCACTCTGCCATCCAGGATGGAGGCCTCTCTAGTGGGGCTTCTCCACGATGCATAAGAAGAGCTTTTGTTCCCAGAAGTAGTAAGCCAGAAATACAGCTTTTGAACCGTGTGCATCGCAAGAAAAGAGACAAACAGAGAGGCAGTTTGGGAGAGAGTGAATAAGTGAGTGGGGCTCTGAAGGTGTCAAAAGCAGATTTAGAGCTGTGTGTGCACATGTATGTTTTTTACTGTGTGTGTGTGTGTGTGTGTGTGTGTGTGTGTGTGTGTGTGTGTGTGTGTG
>NW_011340072.1:79299-91617 GCF_000735185.1 Notothenia coriiceps | reverse complement strand
TAAGTGAGTGGGGCTCTGAAGGTGTCAAAAGCAGATTTAGAGCTGTGTGTGCACATGTATGTTTTTTACCATGTGTGTGTGTGTGTGTGTGTGTGTGTGTGTAGGTGGTCACACAGTGGGCTGACATCAAGTACCTCTTTAAGCTCTCCTTCCATCTCCAAAAGGTGCTTCAATCTTTGTTTCATGGAGCCACATTCCCTCATTGTGCCGATGCCAATCAAGGCTGGGAAGCAAAAAAAAAGATCGGCCATCGATGAATGGAGCACGGTGCTTGAAGGAGGAAGTGGAAAATGCACCTCAACACCTGGTTGTTTATATAATCTGCAGTCAAAAAGGGACAAAAACACATTGGAAAGGGAAGGAGGGACGGGTGTTGGTGTCTCGTTATTTCAATGAAAGCCACATTCCTGATTTGATATCAGTGATGTGGAGTTCAGTCACATGACTTTTGCTGTTTCAATTAGTGTGTTTCTGCACGTACATGTGGTATTTTGAGTACATAACAATGTCAAGTATTGTAAAATGCACTTTGAATACCCAGATTGTGCTTTCCTACCAGTCAAAAAGTTGAATGTGGAACGCTGGACACTTCGCTCACTCATCGACCGCCATCTTGCTCTCTCTGGTAAACGAAACGCTACACAAATAACAATAACATATGTTTTTTTGTTCACTCTTAAACTACCGTAACCACTCTACTGGTGTTGAAATAAACCCACTGTTAATTGTATTGGGTTAATTGAGAAGTCTTTAATGATTAGCTGATTCGAACGCCGCTAGCATGTTAGCTTGTTAGCTCATTGATCGTTACTTCACACAGTAGCTTTGAGCAAATATGAGACAAAGTGTTCACTGTGTACGACGTGCGGTGTACTAAGGGGAAGAACCCACATTGAGCATATGACTCAGACATTTAATGACTCGGACTTTAACACCATGACTTGTAACTTCGATTCGTTAATACTTGCGACCTTCCCCCAAGCCAAGAGACTAAGAAGAGTGTCATTCAACAAAATGTGATAAAATGCAGAAAGTAAGGCCCGAGATTCAAGATTCAAGGCTCATTCGTACATAGCTTATGATAATGAAACTAACAACTTTTTACTTTGACTTCTTACATGTTGAACACAAATACCTGTACTTTCTACTTCTTACATGTTGAACACAAATACCTGTACTTTCTACTTCTTACATGTTGAACACAAATACCTGTACTTTCTACTTCTTACATGTTGAACACAAATACCTGTACTTTCTACTTCTTACATGTTGAACACAAATACCTGTACTTTCTACTTCTTACATGTTGAACACAAATACCTGTACTTTCCACTTCTTACATTTTCCAAACAGGCTGGTTCCTTTAGTTTGAATGTGTGTTTGGTGGCGTGATCATTATTATTTAGAGTCATTGCGTGCCTATTGATTTGAACACGATCCGTGTATCCATCATTTCCTGGTCTTCTCTAAAGAAGAGGGACCAATGAAAACGTTGTCATGTTGCCGTTGTTCAGCATGGAAACATTCATTAGCTAACAATGACATTATTGTTCTATTAATATAAAGGGAGGTCAGGTACTCTTTAAAACAGCTGCTAGTTATGGGTNTATAAAGAAATAAGTTTATAAAGGTATTCTGCCACTACTACGTAAGTCTCCAGCAATTTGGGACATTTCCTAGTAACACACGTCGTCGTCTCCTGAGACTCCAGACAACGACTTCCCTGTCCTACGCTCCTCCTGAGACCGAAGAAAGAGAGGAGACCTGTCCACCGAAGTACGGGGGTCTTTGAAGGGAGACTCCCGAGACGTCCCTTCGACGCCGACGACGACGACGCGACGACGACGACGACTTGTTGTTGGCCAGCGAGGTTATAGGACAAAGCGGATATAGACGGAAAACCATTTTCAGTCTATAAGGGGCCAGCTACCAAGCAGGGGAAAGTCAAATTTCCACTCCAAGTGAGGCACTATGTCGTTCAGTGAGTTGACATACGTTTAATGTGTATAAAAGTTCAATATTGTATGTTGGATTGGGTCCACACGTAAAAGACGATCAACCCCGAGACCTGTAAAGGGTCAAAAATTAGGTTGTGACTAAAAATATCAAAAAAATTAAATTTAGAAATAACAGTGTAATATATACCTTTGTGGAAGTTAGCGCATTGTTTTCCGGTCCGTTCCGCTCATTGGTTTTATTTTTATTTTTATTTTCCGATCCCTATACAGGAAGAAAAGTACAATAATATAAGAACTTCTACATAGATAATCGAATAACAAGGTCAGTGTACAGAAACAAAACTCAGAACATCAGGTGTGACGAAAAATTAACATAGTAAACGTTTTGTGATACGTGTCATCATTCTAAGCTTACAATACTTGGACTTTTACTCGTTCTTGTACAGGAGAAATTTTTACAGATCAGAAATTAGGTAACGATATTACACTGCAGTCGAGGTCCTAAAAGAAGTGTCGTGTGGTGACGATGTAGTGTTGTGTGTGTGTGTGGTGGTGTGTGTGGTGTGTGTGTGGTGTGTCTGTGTGTGTGGGTGTGTGTGTGGTGTGTGTGTGTGTGTGTGGTGGTGGTGTGTGTTGTGTGTTGCTAACGTACACCTCTTCGGAGCTACCGTAGGAATCGTCGGAAGAATAACAAACATATCTCATCAATCTTGTTCGGGATGTGCACGTTAAAGCCCAAAACAGGAGGTCGAGTGTCCGGACTAAGCCGTCAGAGTAGAGCAGCAGAGATTAAAAAAGTATTTGCCAACTATTTTGATCATTCTTTAAAGGTGAGGTAGGTCATTTTGGAGAAACCAGCTCAGGTGCGCTAGAATTTGAAAATACACAGCCGGAGAAAATCTGCCACTTCCTTACAGAGCCCCTCCTCCAACACACACGAACACACACATGACCAATGAGGGCACGAGATAAGTTTGTGCACAGATGGAAGGCTGACAGGCAGGTAGGCCATCCAGTTATTTTAGCCGGGCCGGCTCAGATGATTGGTCGTGCTTTTTACAGCGCTACGGCTTCCACAGATGACATTTATTTATGGATTTTTTGTCAAAGCACTTCAGATATTCATTGCTATCGGGATGTTAAGAGCATTCCATGGAATATAACAAAGAGTGTATCTCGAGCCGGTTTCTCAATCTTACCTACCCCACCTTTAAGTATTTTGTCATGGAAAAATTATGTCTTATATCTTTAAAATGGAGAGGTCCTTCCATTCTCAGTTTTAAATCAAGCGTTAGTATATATCCTTGGATTTTGGACTGAGTAATCGAGACATTTAAACAACTTAATCAACAAAAATGACTTAGTTTTCGATAAAATAAACGTCTATTTTAAATAGTGGTTATTTTACAATTTCTTATTCCCCCCAGGGATAAATACATTTTTCCTTTATGTGCCCACGACCAACCATGTTTACACACCCTGGCTTTAAATGGACCTTGATGTCTGGATCTAGAAGTTTGATGGGTATCTTTTCAAATATGTGTGTACAACACCAATAACCAGAACCACAGACAGACCAAACGCACCCATCACCACCGAACAAACACCAACCTACACGCTGCCGTCCACAAGGAGAAATAACCATCGCAGATTTAAAAAGAGTCCGCACAAGAAGGGATGTTGACAGATGTTGTGCAGAGCTCAGCTGTGGTGGGCGGTGCCGCTTCAGACCCACTACCAAACGTTCCAATAACATACTAATGCCATGTATGTACAACTGTACCATTATGGACCAAAGACGCCGGTGTGTGTACTCAAGGCGCAATAATTCAGATTTGTACTACACAGCACTGTAAGCATAATACACCGAGTGGACCGCAAAGCAAGACACTCCCAACTCTACGGGCCGATATTAAAAATACATTCATATTTGTCAAGTCATTTATTATGCTTTTATTTATGTTGTTCACACTGCCAGGAAATTGAAACACATGAGTGTACAACCTGACTCCAGGGTTTACTTTGAAGCTTTAGAGACATTTGACTGTTTTTCAGCTTTTTGTTTTGTATTTTTTTTTTTATCTTTATCCATCAGTTCAAAGCTTTGAGGCTTTATTTATAATCTAAACATTTAAATCCTGCGCAGATTCTCCTTTTTTGCATGTCTAATAATTGTGTTAAACCTGGTGTTTCTGCACATTAGCAGATAAAGATGATCCTCCATTGGACTCCTTTGTAGACTTCAGCGTCAAAGTGACATCACTCCGTAACACTTGCGCTCCTATTGGCTAGCGCTCCAACACATTGTACATGATAGGCTAAGGGTCATATATCATAGAGGAGACACTACATACTGATATGAGCTGAACATCAGCAGAGAGGACTCTTTAAAGTAGAGACACTACATACTGATATACACCTGAACATCAGCATGAGAGGACTCTTTAAAGTAGAGACACTACATACTGATATACACCTGAACATCAGCATGAGAGGACTCTTTAAAGTAGAGACACTACATACTGATATACACCTGAACATCAGCAGGAGAGGACTCTTTAAAGTAGAGACACTACATACTGATATACACCTGAACATCAGCANGAAATGTAGATGTTAAAAAACATATGGCATGCCTAGGTGTAGAGATGTTTGGTGGGGGCACTTTTGGGGCCAATAATGGCATGCGGGCCCTTTTGGGGGCAATCGGAAAATGCAAATACTCCTTTCTCTCTCTGTGCTCTTTCTGAGATGGTTTGACCATGACTAAGTCATCTGAAATGGATTCCATTCCTTCTCAGCTTTCCAACCATACATAATATGCCTATGGTAACATCTTTGGAAGCTTCAGAGTTAATGGAATGTGCTCAGGAATGTCAGAAATGTCAGAAAACACTGTACATTTAATAATTTAATTTAACAATCAAATAAGACTGCAGTGACACTGATGTCACTTTTCAGATCTCTGTCATCTGGTGGTGGAATTTAGATTTTTTTTTAGACATGTGTTCTATGTGCTCTATTCAACCTGTGTTATGCTCCCACTAATTTTTATTGAGCCAGAAATTGGTCCAGGTTCTTATGGGTTAAAGCCTAAAGATAGGACGGTTTGTGCTTCCAGGTGTGCAAGCTTGGTCTTCAGCAACAAGTCCTTCTGTTTCCTTCTGTCTTTGGCCGATTCCTCTATAGTCCCCCAGCTTTAATGATGGTTTAGTTACTCTATCATTTGATACCATGTTATTTTGAGCCTGTCCTTCATTTGTTTGCCTCCTGGGTTCCAGTGTAATGCGACTTTCGGGACTCCATTGATGTCCAATCTGAGCACTCGGCCAACCCAGGTCCACCTGAGACCCTTGAATTTGTACGGTTTGTTATCTTTCTGGGTGATTTATGGAGGGTTACTATTGGAGCTGATTTTGGGCCAGAACAAATATCAGATCCAACATTGGCATGATGATCGAATAGGATAGATTATGAGTCTCCNTTTTCCCAGTGTATTTTGAGATGAAAAGAGGGGATCACACAGGGTGTGGGATCGCCTGCTTTGAGGAAAAACAGGGTGGGTTTCCAGTGAAATGGAAAAAAAAAATAAGGAATTTGGGGAAAAAATTCCATAATCTGAGAAAAAAGTTTCAATTTTTGAAGGAAAGTCTAGTTTTCTTGAGAAAAATCCAAAATTCTGAGAAAAAAACCTTTAAAAAATGTTTCCCCAAACTTGAAGCAGAAAAAGTCATAAATATCCAAAGGGGGGGGAAGTGTTAAATTTCTGAGATGAAAAAAAAATCTTGGAAAAGAAAGTCAAAATTTCTGGAGGGAAAAAGTCAAAAATTCTGAGCGGGGAAAAAGTTAAATTTTCTGGAAAAAAGTTAAATTCTGGAGAAAAAAAAATCAAAATCTTGAAGGAAAAAGTTGGAAATTCTGAAAAAAAGGTCAAAATTCTGAAGAAGGGAGTTTTAAATTCTCAGGAAAAAAAAAGGTTTCAAATTCGAGGAAAAAAAAAGTTAATTTCTGAGAAAAAAAGTAATTTTCTGAGGAAAAAGGTAATTTTGAGAAAAGGTTCCAAATTCTGAGAAAAGGTTAAAATTTCTGAGAAAAAAATTTTCCAAAAAATCTGATAAAAAGGGAAAAAAGGTTTTTGAATTTCTGAAAAAAAAGTCAAAAATTTCTGAAGGAAAAACAAATGTGAAACGGAAGTTTAAATCGTGGTTTGTGAAGGGAAGGAGACTGAGAAACGCTTTTTCTTCCATACTGGCTGGGGTAATGTCCCATTCCATGTGAACCCATATAGAAGTGGGGTTCCAAGATGTTCGCCAGTCTTATTTTTGAGATGGAAGAGGGGATCCCAAAACAGGGGGGTTCGGGCCTGCCTTGGTAGCTAATGGTGCAAAGCCCCAGGGGAGTTTATCAAGGGCTTCTAAAAGGACTTCAATCATTCTTCTGCCCACTCCCAGCGGTGGAAAAGCAAACACTCGGAAACAAAGACGGGGGCCCATTAACAGCCGGGGGCAAAAGCTCTCCCCACACTCCTGGGGCAAACCCACAATCCTAGCCCAAGGATAAAAAACCAAAGGGCGTTAAGAGGGCGTGGGGAGGTCAACCCACAGGGCCTTGGAAATGTCAATAAAATTTTCCTTGGGCGTTTGTGGAAATAAAAATAACTAAAAAGCAAAGAGGGTTCCAACCGCCTTTTTTGGTCCATTTATTAGGTTGTCGTTTCAATACTTAACGAATATAATGGGGAAAATATTGGTTACGAGGCAGAATATTTATAAAAATTATTTCCCCAAGAGTTTAACAAGCATGTAAACAATTATTAGGAGAAAAAAGTGGTACCACTAACTTTTATTTTAAGGAGTTATTAGTAAGGCTTGAGGAGGGGGTATTTCTGTCCAGGTTATGGGGCAGTTTATTTTTTTGTCTGTGTTTGTTAGCGCAGGGGGTTAAAATTGGCCCACGATTTGTTTTCGGACATTTGGGAAGAATCCATTAACATTTTTTGTTGCAGGGGGTGATGCTTATAATCCCCCATCCGGTTTAAATCATTTGGTTAATTTTTCGTCTATGAAAAAAAAAAAAAAAAAAAAAATTAATTAAGATTTGGGAGGCTGGGGGAATATTAAATATATTATAATACAAAATATAAAAAATTAATATTTGTTTGTATAGGTTTGTTTATGTCAAACAACATATGGTATAGAAAACGGCCAAAAAAGGGTATAGTAAAATAACCCCCCCCCAAAAAATCCAACCAATTATATTAAAATTATCCCACTTTTTATTTTTCAATGGGACTTGAATTTATTAATTGTTTTTTTTTGTTTAAATCCAACTTGGAGGCCTCAATCATTTTATTAACATGAAGTGGGAATTTATTTATGTTGCCCTTTCATTCATCTCTGCCCCTGCAAAGAAAAGATATTTTCAAAATATTTTTTTTTATTTTTCTTTGCCACCCCCTCCCCCCCGGCAGAATAATGGCCTTCCGGGAGAGAATCGGGGGTCACTTTCTGGCTGCAGTTTCAACGCCTGAGGCTGAGCAGTCGGACAGATCCTCTCTTTCCGAGGAACGTGACATTTCTTAACGCCGGACCGCCCCCGTATCGAGGACCCGTAGAACCACTCCGACTGACGATTGATCCATTTAATGCCGTCCTTCAGCCCAGCGGACCACAGGGAGGCGCAGACGTCCAGACGAATGAGCATGGGGAGTATTTAAACGTTTAAGAGCTATAAACTATTGAAGTAGTCCCATTCAGGGAATTGTATCTAATGGTTCTCCCGGTGAGGGAGATTTGGACGTCAGCTCTGACCCACAGTTGGTTGCTTTTGGCGAGTAGCCTGACTAAAGAGGACGTTTTATAGGCTTGCTTTACGCAGACCAATTGGAATATGGGTTAACAAAGATAGTGTGTGAAGCACGGCATAGGAAATAAGTATTTTATAAGCACCATTATATCGTGAAAGGTATTAACAATAAATGAATTTCTGGTGATTTTTTAATGGAAACAATGTCGGGTAAATAGTTATTACCAGGATGGATAAAAGTTATGTGAAAGCTTATTTTGGCTTCTCCTGTATCTGACACTCCGATGGATCTTAATTGACAAAAATTACACGATGAAGTGTTAAATGACTGAACAGCTCCAGAAACAATCCTCCTTAGTTATTCAGCTCTCTACATCGACGGAAAATGGGAAATGTCTCTGAGCTTTATTAGCATACTCTGTAGCGATATCATCCTCACGTTCAGGTTCTTTTCTAAACAAGCGGGCGCCCGGGAGCCATTGTGGTGCTAATATTTAGCCGCAGAGCGAGAGACACACGTGCCACTCAATGAAGGGCATACAGAGCCTCTGTTTCCACCAGCCAGCGCCACAACAGCCAGTGTGATGGCGCTCACATGAGACCCCCGGGTGTCCCACTGGACACCATTACCATACAGGACGGCAGGTCACCAACCAGCACGGAACACTGGGGACGGCTGGGTACCAAAGCTCAGGGTCTAGCAGGACCGGACCTGCAGGACCTGCTGATGGTGTTACAGACACAGTAAAGGTGTAAACTCACAAAAAGACAACAATTGAGTTCAGATAACAAATAAATGTTGACCGGACAAAAGAAAGCCAGAATTTTATAAATCTGTGTCCTTTCTAATTCCGATGCTTAATTTTCAGAATAGATTCAAGTCAAAGTCAATTTATTGTCAATCTTTCGTTTGTGTGTACCAGGACAGAGATCGAAATACCGTTTCCCACATCCCAAATAATATATACAACATGTATCAAAGATGTTGTTATACAATCCAAAGACACTTATACACTATGCACACATTAAGACCTAAATCAAGGCACAACCAATCAATTATATCACAAACATAACAGTCACTTCAATATCTTTGAGAATATGCATTTATTGAAAGACTTTCCTATAGCAGCGATCTAAATTAATGAGAAATCAGTTCAGTTCGTATGAGCTCGGCATTTATGACACACACATGATTTTAATTTCAAGGGTGACCCCGTAACCAGCTTTCATTGCAGAGATGTCAGAGTGCCAGTAGAGTCAGGTTCACCGGGCGCTAAAACATGTATAATCCATATATTCACAATCAACAGAGAACATGATAGATGAAGTGGATTTAAGACATACAGTAAAGTAAAAGCCACATAACAATCAATATTACACAAAATAACCGTCACGTCAGTTAGAGGTACAACGAGTCAATCTTTGGCCACAAAAAGGCGCTTTTGGTTGTGATACTCAGAGTAGACTATTAACATTACATTTTCTTCTTAGGCCTGACTCTTTTGTCCCAAATTTGATCTTACAATAAGTGCGTGATTCAACCAGTGTAAAGATACGTCCCCTCAAAAAGCAAAAGAAACCAAGGTCCTGCAAGTACCGAGGCTTTGTAAATTAGGGCAATCCAATTGTTAGTGCTAATTTGCATTTGGGCTTCATCAATAAACCAAATTTTTGGCAATCCGGATTAAAAACCCCTCCGTGTCCAATGTTTACTCCCCAATTTCCAGGGCCTTTCCTTAATATTACAGTTGGATGCTGGGTTTTACCACGGTCACATATTTTGGTGCTTTTGGTCATTGAAGTAAATCCAGGTGTCTCGCATGTTCGAAGACGGCCACTGGGCTCACCAGGGAGCTGGGGCGGGTGGGGGGCAGGAGCTCCAACAAGCCGTTTAGGACAGAGGGGAAATTAACACATTTTACGGCTTAGCACAAGTTCAATAGGAAGACCCAATATCCCCTCTTGGTGGTACCCACGTCATTTCAATACTCTCTCCTCTTTCCCCAATAAAGTGATTCGGGGCGTTTACCCAGCTAAAAGGCCAATCATAGCACCGCTAAACCCCTTTTAAATCTGCTCTTCCCTTCTCTGTTCAGGTTGTCATTTTTCCAGGGTGGGTCAACGGCACAAACCCTCCTCGCCCCTTCGCCTCCTGGGGGGGGGGGGGGGTCTCCTAAGTACGAGGGCCAAGCTTAAAAACGCTGTCCGTCCCTTCAGGACCAGACCGAACCACTTATCACCAGCCCACCAGTGGGTGCTAGAACCCCGGGTTCCCTCGGAGGCGGTTTCCAAACATCATATCATTCAGCTTGTTGTAATCCGCGTCGCAAATCACTTATTTCCCTCATATCGATGTGGTTCCCGTGGGGGGGTGTATAATAAAACATGTATTTCGGATACATCACGTTCTCTCCTGAGTTGGATTAATACTAGTACAGAGATGCGTGTATGAGGAAACCAAGGTGAGTTTGGAACATTGCACGATATAAATGTATTCTAGTTTAGACCTCAACAAAGGAGTTATGATCAGTAGAAAGGGCCATGGCATGGGACCTTTAAAGCCTAAAGATAGGACGGGTTGTACTTCCAGGTGTGCAAGCTTGGTCTTCAGCAACAAGTCCTTCTGTTTCCTTCTGTCTTTGGCCGATTCCTCTATAGTCCCCCAGCTTTAATGATGGTGTAGTTACTCTATCATTTGATACCATGTTATTTTGAGCCTGTCCTTCATTTGTTTGCCTCCTGGGTTCCAGTGTAATGCGACTTTCGGGACTCCATTGATGTCCAATCTGAGCACTCGGCCAACCCAGGTCCACCTGAAACCCTTGAATTTGTAGGGTTTGTTATCTTTCTGGGTGATTTATGGAGGGTTACTATTGGAGCTGATTTTGGGCCAGAACAAATATCAGATCCAACATTGGCATGATGATCGAATAGGATAGATTATGAGTCTCCTGTTTTGGGTTGCATGATGTTTGTTGCATCATAGCATCATGTTGATAGTCCACCGTTTTGGCAGATCTGGAGTTTCTTTTAGATGGTTGGATTTAAAGGTGGGGTAGGTCATTTTGGAGAAACCAGCTCGAGTGTGCTAGAATTTGAAAATACACATCCGGAAAAAATCTGCCCCTTCCTTACAGAGCCCCTCCTCCAACACACAGGAACGCGCACATGACCAATGAGGGCACGAGATAAGTTTGTGCACAGATGGAAGGCTGACAGGCAGGTAGGCCATCCAGTTACTTTAGCCGGGCCGGCTCAGATGATTGGTCGTGCTTTTTACAGCGCTAGGCTTCCACAGATGATATTTATTTATGGATTTATTGTCAAAGAACTTCAGATATTCATTGCTATCGGGATGTTAAGAGCATTCCATGGAATATAACAACAAGTGTATCTCGAGCCGGTTTCTCAAACTTACCTACCCCACCTTTAAAGGTGACCTATCATGCAAAATGCACTTTTGTACGTCTTTTATACATGAATATGTGTCCCCGGTGTTCCAGGGATCTCACTAAGTGTCAGAAAACATAACCCTCTCTATTTTCCTCCATACCCAAATCTCTAAAAACGGGGCTGCAACGGATCTGATCCAGACAGATCCAGATTTGAACACTTCTATGATGTCACAGAAGTGGCGCTACGGCTATTGGGCCAACTCCACCAATCAGGAGGAGACAGCCACGGACATTGCCGTTCGAAAGCGCTGGAGACGCTGTAGCATGAACTCCCGTCGTGTCCTGTACAAAGAACGATCATTGTACGGGTTCCGATGCATGAATTATACAAAAATGAACTAAAAGAAGAAAGGACTATACGCTAAAGTGGAGGGAGAACAAAAGGAAGAGAAAAAGGGAGGAATAGGAAGGAACAGAGGGCGCGGACTAAAGATAAACGCCAATATAACGGACCTATTTTGTTTGTCCTAAATGTGTGTGTCCTTCTTATCCCGACTGAAAAATACCGCGCTATGATAAAGTCTCCACACATACTCTCAGCCTCTCTGGTCAAAAATCTGACATCTGGCTCGGACCTTTAACAACATCGGATGAATTTGCTCGCGAACGGATTGAATTCCGGGAGCACCGAAAGTGCCTTTGTGAGTGTATAACTTTTTAGATGGATAATTAGTACCTCGAAACGTACAACAGAGCACGAGATCCGGTTCCCCTGAGTGATAATTATATAATGAAAAAATAATTCAGTGTCTAGAAAAAGGATGCTAAAAAAATACGATTGAGTCAAAGTGTTACAGTTTTTCGGATCAGCGTAAGTGTGCTTTACGATGTTATTTTACGATAAGAGATGATAAAAATCGGTGAACACACCTTTTATAATACAATCTTCGTGTCCTTTCTGGAGGACCTTTCACCTGCGATAGTACGATACTAAACCTTATTATAATCACATCCTGGTTATGAATACTGCCGTATAAACCTATGAAAAATAAAAGAGATTTATGGTTTGTCTAGTACGTAAAAATTGGTAAGGAGTAAAGCGAGTTATATTGTGACAGAAACTGAGACCGACTAAGCACACTCTTGCGTGGTAGATGTCG
>NW_011340072.1:74274-79254 GCF_000735185.1 Notothenia coriiceps | reverse complement strand
TAGAGTAGAATTTCAGAACAGTATAATGAAAATCGACTTTTCTAGTATCCTTACAAAGTTTTAACGTAATTGAATCGGAACCCAAATAAGGGTATTTGCACATATCTAGCTATAGAAGGAAAAACGACATTAGTGAACAATTATAGCCCTTTACCAGTTAGTTCTACTATAGTGTCTTTCAGACCTAAGTTTGAACGGCGACGAAACACGACACAGCACTCAGTGCAGCACCAAGGCGCCTAGGACCACTCAAGCGGGCAGGCTAGTTGTCACATGTAACGACCATATCGGCGTACAGTTGAAATCACACTAGTCACAAAATAGGGCTCAAATACGAAAGTAAAAAAAACAATTATGTTAAAGTACTATGGGACTTTACATTTTGGAAACTTGAGATTGTATATAATAAAAATTGTCAATGATATTTTCAGACTTTGTTCTTTACTTTCTATGTAGAAGATATTAAGCTTTCTCCGTCATGTTGTTTCCATAGCAACTACAACTTCCAGCGTAAACTCGCCTTCAAAATAAAAGCATCTAAATAAAACAGGAAGTTAGCCTAAATTACATTTAAGACATACAACTGCAACGAAAGTAACAAAAACAATGTTATATCCTTTTCAGTTTCACAGAACACAAATTGGGTTATTTACATAATATGTTTACATGATTTTGTTGTGCAATAAAACAACCAGAGAAGCGATCTGCAAGGAAACATTGCACACCGTGGTCCCATCTCGATGTCATCGTACTATAATACGATGGATACACGACGGCATTGCGAGGGCTTCACGTAGTCGTGTGGCCTTCCTAAGACAATCGGGCAGCTTCTTGTTTCCTTCGTATTGTCTTCGTGAGGCGAAAAATGCCCGATGGGACTGATGATCACACGAAGTAAAGACGAAGATGACACGATTTGACAAGATGCCCTCACGGTGGCCTTACGAAGGGCAAAATGGACACACGAATTCAACACGAAAATGAACCTTCGCAAGGTCCTTCGGCAATTTGTTGGCATGCCAAAGATGTTGCCACCGCTCACGAAGTTGCTTCCGGAGCCTGAGAAACTCCACCGGCGGTCATACGATGGTTTAAGATGCCCTCACGAATGGCCCGATGTTGTTACGTTCAGAGCCGAATGTGAACATTTCCTTTATCGTGTGTCCATCTGGTGTCAATTTCGGGACAGTGTGACGCGGGCTTAAGCAAAGCACAAAACTCCATTGGAGCTGATTAATGCTAAAGTAGATAGGACTCTAGGACTCATAGCTTCAAGTTATAGTAGCAAAGAAATTTGGCAATGACAATGGTCCCTTACTGCCAATGAAGTTCATTTTGGTTTCTTTTAATGTTGAAGATGACAGGTGCATTATGTAGACATTGAATCCAGCAGATGATCAAAATATGATGTGGGAAAATAGAAGAAGTGAATCAGAAGATGTGCTGCTAGCGCCCAGCTACAAGTTATTCTTAAAGGGGACCTATTATGCAAAATGCACTTTTTTATGTCTTTTATACATAAATATGTGTCCCCCACATGTTTTATATATATTTCTATATATATCTGAGAACCATAATATATGCCTAAAAATAGCATAATAGTAGACCTTTAAGCAAAGCACAGAACTCCATTGGAGCTGATTAATGGTAAGTGAATGTTCGGATCTGTTTAAAGGAACATTAAAGTATCAGCATTAACACAATCATTGGTCGAATACAAATAATCTCAAGTTGAAAACATGGCGTACAAATTGGAATATGTTGAAGCAGCAGCATGTAATCTAATGATAGCACGAGTGCAGGTTGAATTTATAAAAGCCACCCCTTAGAGATTTGCTAAAGCTTATGTGGTTTTGTGCCAATCTTAAAAAGGAAATCAAGTAGAGAAATCAGGATTTGCTGCCTTTTTAGCTGCCGGAAATGTAAGTAAAGGTAAATTACACACAGTGAAACGTTCTCATGGATTATGCGAATGTAATTGTTATGCTTCTTACATTCAACAAAGAATCACCTGCAGCATGTATGCATGGTGTGCATGGATCAAGTATATCTATTTACTGTTAATCTACTGAACTGTATTCACTGAAAACATTATGTGATGTATGTGATGTCTTGGTTCTGGAGGGAAGTTTTAAAGCTGGGATTGATCGCCCACCACCAAACCAATAAACAGAGATTTTAGTTGGTTGACTTTGCATTTGTGTCCCTTAAAGGGGAACATGACAAAATAAACTACCAGAAACTGTGAGGATATCTGAGCCTCTATCTCTTAGTTTTGAGAACAATGACTGTTGCAATTTGCCTTTGTTTGCCAGATGATTTAATCCAATCAACTCTACACTTGGCAGGCGTGTAGCTTAAGACCAGAGAAAGTTAATTTGAGGTCTTGAAATCTACAGGACTTATTCATAAGAAGTATATAATTGAAACACTGCGTTGTGGTTTAAAGGACCTATCATGCAAAATGCACTTTTGTACGTCTTTTCTACATGAACATGTGTCCCCGGTGTTCCAGGGAACTCACCAAGTGTCAGAAAAAACAACCCTCTCTATTTTCCTCCATACCCAAATCTCTTAAAAAGGGGCTGCAACGGATCTGATACAGACTGATCCAGATTTGAACACTTCTATGACGTCACAGAAGTGGCGCTACGGCTATTGGGCCAACTCCACCAATCAGGAGGAGACAGCCACGGACATTGCCGTTGGAAAGCGCTGGAGACGCTGTAGTACATATGCCAGGCCTGTAGGTGGTGTTGTTCTCACAGAATCAGCCCATGCAAAGACAGTGTTAAATTGAGCAAAATGAGGAATGGCTAAAATGCATGATCTGTTTGGTATTTTGAAAAATAAAAAGTATAAATATGCCTTATATAGGTATGGTCCTACACTATATTATTCAAATATAGCATGATAGGTCCACTTTAAAGGAGTCTTTCCTGTGCTTTCTAACATTAATATTTTCCACACAAGTGCTAAAAATAGTAGAAATACATTTTTTATTGTACATTTCGTTTGAATGCGACATACTTTTTGACAATTGTGTGAAAACATGAGTTGCATATAAAAAATGTAGGAAAAAGATCTGTGACTTAATAGAGTATAATATTTAATATGAGTCCCCCTTGCCTAGACACAGACAACCATGCTAATAGCTCCATGATTAATATGGTATATTTTCTATATGGGGAGGTGTTTCCGTGAAAAGCCACGAGGCCTTAAAATGTTACAACCTCGTTTTAAGTAGCTTACAACAATTTTCCAGCTCGGTCTACAGTCTAAAAATGGTTCTCCGGCTCTCATACACACCTCTGAAATAGTAGTCGCGCCATAAAAATGTCCCCTTATCTTTCCTGTGTGTGTAAATCCTGGTTTGTTTTATCCAGGCAATATAACCCAAATAGAAATAGGCTGCGGTGAGACAGGAAGGATAAGTGGAGGGAAAAAGAGAAGGAAAACAAGAGGGAGGTGAAATCCCATAATAGGAAAGAAGAAAATCAAGTAAAAACAGTATATTAAGTACGGTACCTTGCCATGTTATAGCAAGAAACATGTGCCTGTGCTGCCCTCAATGTCTTTTGGAAGCTTTCGGCTGTTTCTGTTCCGATTTGCTAAATGAGTTTAGCATCGTTAGCATTTGGTCCAAACTCGCTGCACTCTGCCTTTTGGACACCAGACATGCCATCTGCTGCACATTGAACAGCTTTTACATAATAAAATATGAGACAAAGCATCAGCCAACTCAGCCTTTGACAAAGCAGTTCTACAATATAAAAATAAACCAAAGGAAAAGGAACACTTTGGTGACATGTGGTGTTGCTAAGAGGTGTATTTATGCTAGCTATGGAACATCGAAGTCAAACACATGGAAAGAAGGGCGAGGAAAACAGAGGCAGGTACCACATCAATCAGGGTAAGGAGGGATGGATGAAAGATGTATTTCCTTTACCTGCAATGGATGATGATGATGATGATGATGATGGTGTAAGTGTGGATGATGGTGGTGGCGCTGACGTTCGCTCCCTCGGGCGTCCTGCAGATGACAAGAAGGGAAAAGGTGATTTTGATTTTTAGCTTCGCCTCGTCCATGACATCAGAAGTGAGAGCTTTTTCTCATCAGGTGCATTTTCTCCAACCGCTGACTCTCCGTCTGCTGACCACACTTTAGCCACTTTTACATTTTCCACTTGGTTTGCTGTGCATGTGTCATGTGTTACTGCAGGAGACAATGCGCTCTTGAGCTTTAATTAAAATCATATTGTAACACAAGTCTTCCAGTGAGGTCAGAGGCTGCATGAAACGGAGAATGGTGGAACATAGAGAAACACTATTTTTAGAAAAATGTAACTAAATAATAAGCGGTTGACCAATCACAACAGAGCCGGCCAGCTAGCCAATCAGAGCAAACTAGGCTCTGGTTTCAGATAGAGGGTGAACAGAGGTGCTGCAGCACAGGCAGTATGAGAGAAATAAAGAGCTTTTTGAACATTAAAGCAACAAAAATAGAAATATGAACCTGAAAATAAATAAAAAANAAATGAATACATGAGAATTGTATCTGTGTTGTTGATCTGTAATATTACAGTGTTACGTTGATTTGTTTGTCCTTCTCGGACCATGCACTACGCATTTCAGTGGTTTTGTGTTTGAAAAGAAAGCGACCAATCAGATCTTGTCCTTCAACAAGGTATTCTACATCCTTGATAGAACGCCCTGGCCGTTGCACTGAATGAGAGCGTACGTTTGGACTGACAGTTTGATCAACCAATCTGATTTGTAGCCAATGGGCGTATTCTTTCAGAGTTCCCCTCGGTTCCAGGTGCTCTAGAAGGCCCGCTAGTTAACTGGCTCGAGACAGAGGATCAGATGAATGCAACGAAGCAATTTATGCCGTTTTATTTATTTTTTTCGCGGCGGCGGGGGGGGGTGTGTCTACAGAAGGTCCAGTTCTGATAGACACGGTTCGCCACTGCGTTTAAG
>NW_011340072.1:60855-74234 GCF_000735185.1 Notothenia coriiceps | reverse complement strand
CTAGACGTGCAAAGGTTCAGTAAAGAATACTCATGTAAAAAGTGTCCGGTGTGTCGAAGTTGTCTTTGATAAAGGGAGTTTCTCTTTGGTTTGTACGGGACAACTGCACTCTCTCTATTCACGTCTTCCTTTGTAGGTAATTTGCGTCCACGACGGAGACATTACGATCGAGTCTATGACCGTAGAGTAGAACCCACGTTCCCAGTAGTTTACAAACCGAGTCCGGGACTCGCCTCCCTGGGAGTCCTACACTCCACTTCCACGTTATTTATGGCCGCCGGTCTAGATATCCGGTTAATTTTAATAGGACGCCCGGGGGCTTTAATTTTAGGTGGCTGCCCGGTCTAAGGGGCCCGGACACTCAACTGTGTACACTGGTGTGTGGTCGTCCACACACAAACACACAAACACACAGGCGTAGGTGTGTAAGTGTGGAGCAGACCTCGATAACGTCCCCGTGTGCCTCCTGTACTTCACACTGCCCGACGTCGCTACTGTACGTGGACGACCGACTGGGAGTCCCACTTCTCCACGTGTGTTCGTAAACAATAAGATGTAGTACCTTAATTTGACATCTGGACTACCTTTTCCCGACCGGTGATTGGCAATAAGATTAGTTTATTATATGGCAAAAAAGGTAAATTTTCGGAACTATAAACCATTTCTCTCTGCTAGTGTGAAAGAGTTTCCACTACCAAAATTTTACAGAAGATGGCAGTAAGTTTTTGTAAGGGGAAAGTACAGGTAGTTGTACAAGATTCAATGAATGCAACTGATTATTTAATGTTTAATGTTTTTATAGGCAATCATTTAAGTTTTTTTAGTTCCAGGTTTAATATGTGCAATAAGTTCATTTCAATAAGTTCTGCAATAAACATTGAACCAGTCCGGCCCTCCACTAGCACCCATTTTTTAATTTTGGCCCACTGTGTATTTGAGTTTGACCCCCCTGGGTTAGGTAATAAAAATTGAAGCTGTTATGTGACAACTTGAAATATGCCCTATGGTTAACTGCGGAGAAGATGAGAGCCTGCAGCATCTTCTAATCGATTGCTACAGAGCGCAGGAGGTCTGGTCGGTCCTGCGAGGCCTCGGGGTAAATGTAAAAATGAACTACAAGTCAGTAATGTATTGAATATTCAGAGAAAAGATGGAGAAAAAAATAACTTCTCCAGCAGATATGGAAAACCAGATGCACCATGGTGATAAATAATTAACCCTAACCCCAGTGGCACTATCATTAAACATATCCTAACATAATTAAGGACGAGAAAAAGCCTTGACAAATCACAGACTTGACCATGGACCATAATGATTGAACAAAGGCAATGCACTTTCTGCATCTCTGTCCTCTGAAATACTGTCCCTTTTGGGTTTAAGTATGTATTTGTATATTATGTGTTGTGTGTATTTTCAATGTAGTGTTTGTGTATGTCTATTATGTATTGACAAAACAATTTAAAATGAAAAAGTAATACGAATCGAGCTCCGTAGTCCCGAAGATGGCCGACAAACGGGTCTGCAGATGACTACTGCAAACCTCTTAAAATGACAGAACTAATTTCATGAGTACTTGAGAGACATCTTACACTGAAGGGATGTTTTACGGTGGTCCAAGAATGTGTCAGGGAAATTTGCTCTATTGAATCAAGAGATACCCAGGCAGCTTGCCATGAGGTGTGAATATCAGAGAAAGGAGTTTGACTGCAGGAAAACTTCTCCCAGACACAGAGAGAGCTGAATCGTGTGGAAGCAAAGAAATAAATGTCGCCACATGATACTAAAGAAATGGCCTTGATGTAGGGCAGTGCAGGAGATCATGCTTATTTCCTGGAAGCTAGGAATATATGTGACGGTTTTAAAAACGATATTCATACCGAAAGCACCTCATCATCATAGCTAGCCTCACATAACCTGCCAATACAACCAAACTGCATCATCAATTCAAACAAACGTGTTTATTTTTGACGTATTTCAAATACATCTCCACATACATTCTCTGACGGAGCTGGAAAAGGTGGACGGATGGATCCAAAGAAAGGACTTTCACCCAGGACACCTGTGTTAATGTGCAGAGTAAAACCAGAAGTCAACGTTCAATCACTTTTAGTCCTGACCCTAACGTATCCTCGTATGGGGCGGCTGTGGCTCAGTGGATAGTGTGCTGGACTTCGAATCAGGGGCTAGAAAGTTTGAGTCCCACTGCTGTCAGCATGTCGACACTTCACCCCAAATTGTTCCTGTGGGGATTGCCCACCGTACTGAATGTATGTGAGTCGCTTTGGGTAAAAGCGTCTAACAAATGACATGGCTGTAATGCAGTGGCGAACCGTGTCTATCACAACTGGACCTTCTGTAGACACACACACCCCCCACCGCGGCCGCCCCCTCCGCGACATTATAATGTCCGTCTTTTCACTGAATTGTCGTCTTAAAAAGGGTACTCACAACAATTCCGCAACAACTTCATCTTCACCTGTCNATATGTATGCAAATATGTATATACCTATACAGGACTGTCTCAGAAAATTAGAATATTGTGATAAAGTTCTTTATTTTCTGTAATGCAATTAAAAAAACAAAAATTTGTTTTTTTAATTGCATTACAGAAAATAAAGAACTTTATCACAATATTCTAATTTTCTGAGACAGTCCTGTATAGGTATATACATATTTGCATACATATTTTTATATATATTTGTTTTTATATTCGGGATTGTGGGAAACGGTATTTCGATCTCTCTGTCTGTACACACAAACTGAAAGATTGACAATAAAGTTGAGTTTGACTTAAGTGATATAGCAATTACAGTACCAGTGCAGGCTAAAAAGGGCACGAATACAAAGGGTATTTACATGTAAAGAAAAAAAAGAAAAAAAACAAAATACCAAAGGAGACCAGAACAATGTTTTAGGTGTGTGTGTGTGTGTGTGTGTGTGTGTGTGTGTGTGTGTGTGTGTGTGTGTGTGTGTGTGTGTGTGTGTGTGTGTGTGGGTGAAAAAAAGAATAATAATAACAACAAAAACCCATGGATTTGTTACAAGTGGTTGTCAGGTGTGTGTACTGGTGCTTTCTTGTGTTTAGCTCTGGCTTGGAAGTGATAGGTCTTCTTTATCATCACTGACTACTGGATCCACTGCATATACAGCGGTTGGAAAAGAATAACAGAGATACCACATTAGAAAGGTCTTTAACTTTGAAGTACGGAAATACCTCAGGACTACAAGGCACAGCTGCACAGGCCAGGCGTATGAAGTTGATTAACAGTACGAGTCAGCTTAAAGAAGTCTGTCAGTAATTACTGTGAGATGGTTTCAGAGTAATGTGCAGTGTCAGTATGTGAAGTATGTATCCGATAAGGAATGATTCAGATTTAAAGCGTAGAGTAGATGGACCCTAAACTATATCAACTCCTCAAGTAACACAGTGATGGACGTTCGTTAGCGAAAAACAGATTTCAGGGATATCTTTAATATAGTGCTGTACTGTTTTTTTCTGATCTGTTTTGTATGTATTTTCGTACTAGTTGTTGCATAAAGACAATACCAATCTTTTTCCTTGCCTTGACTTGGATAGTGCCACATCATTTAGGAATCAAAAATGAAGCTACATGCTAACGTTCATTGTAACTCAACATAATACAAGGAACTGGCTGCCAGTCTTTGAGATTTGGCTCTGTTCTACAGACGGACGTTCTTCCTTCAGTTGCTAAACCAGTATCACATCACCATTTGTAAACACAAGCAGTGTAGAAAATGAAACTCAACTGTCAGGTACAAATCTTAAAGCTGCAAAGCGATATTTGTTTTTACTTTGGTGCAACTGATCAAGCTGAAAACACAACATCTCCAACCTTAAATATCACCTTGTAAAGTTATTTTGCTGAAATGGATCCATGTTAGTGTCCACCTGATAAATGCTCTGTTTTGGTCTCCTCCAAGTCCTTAGTGCACACGCTAATGCAAATATATTACTGGTTGTAGCGCTTTAAGGGCCATTTTGAAAACATTTAGTTCTTACGTACAGTTTAGCTTGAATGTAAAAGTTATCAGACATGGCTGCGTACTGAAGTCTAGAAACTGGGCTGTTTGCATCGTAGCATGTCCAGTAATATTTATTAACTTAAAGGTGAGGTAGGTCATTTTGGAGAAACCAGCTCAAGTGCGCTAGAATTTGAAAACACACAACCGGAAAAAATCTGCCACTTCCTTACAGAGCCCCTCCTCCAACCCACACAAACGCGCACATGACCAATGAGGGCACGAGATAAGTTTGTGCACAGATGGAAGGCTGACAGGCAGGTAGGCCATCCAGTTACTTTAGCCAGGCCGGCTCAGATGATTGGTCGTGCTTTTTCCAGCACACGGCTTCCACAGATGTATTTATTGTCAAAGCATTTAATATATTCATTGCTATCGGGATGTTAAGAGCATTCCATGGAATATAACAAAAAGTGTTTCTGAAGTGAATTACCTACCCCACCTTCAAGTGCGTACAATGAGCTAAGAATTCACAGACACAGCTTACATTGCTAACTGTCACTCCTCCATGGAGCTCTAACTGCCATTGAANCTTGCACCCAAGATGAGATGCCAAGTATCTGAGCTAGCATCACAGAGCAGCACACTGAGTTTAATGGATGTTTCCTTCTGCACTTTGTCTCTCACGACAACAGGACATTTTTGGTTTCTCTTTGAGGGAAATAGTTTTCTTGAAGCTGTTGTTGGCCTGTGGANCTTAGCTCATTGTACGCACTTGAAGGTGGGGTAGGTAATTCACTTCAGAAACACTTTTTGTTATATTCCATGGAATGCTCTTAACATCCCGATAGCAATCATTGCTATCGGGATGTTAAGAGCATTCCATGGAATATAACAAAAAGTGTTTCTGAAGTGAATTACCTACCCCACCTTCAAGTGCGTACAATGAGCTAAGAATTCACAGACACAGCTTACATTGCTAACTGTCACTCCTCCATGGAGCTCTAACTGCCATTGAATACATTTAATAAGCATTTTGTGCAGGATAAATAGTTGAAACTGCACTTAACAATACTTTAACTTAAGCCTATTTGCTAGTTATTTTTAAAGTAAATTGTTACACGTGTCAAATCCAAAATGCAGACCAATGCAAAACATCATGCAACCGATGGTAATGCATCAAAATGAACATAGAAATCATATTTCAGCATTTAAACAACGCAACACTTGCATTGTGAGATGAACAGGATGGAGTGACAACATATGCCAAACTCACTTCTAATCAGCACCGTTGATTAACTTCTGGATATTCACACACAGTGCCAGATGTTTACGTTTATATCTGGCTGTTTCATATGTGCGTGAATGTTCCAGATCTGGCAGGAACGGTAATATGGCTGCTCTCATGCATCTGTGGTAATGAGATGAGCTGGGATTTGCTCCAGTCTGCAGATTCTGCTGCTGCCATGATGGTTTGTGTCAGCGGATAAGCCTCCCATTGATTACGGTCGTGAACAAGCTGCTGCGTCGCTCCGCCTGGCACATGTCAATCCTTGTGTGACTGCGCGTGAGACTGTGTGTTTTATTGATGTCGTCAGTGCTCAATACAGAGGCTGCAGGGAAAAAAGGCAGCACGACAAAATAACTCATTGCAAATATGTTGACTGATAATGCCAAAATGCATCGAAAACTGAGCTCCGACCATTCAACAAAGCATAAAATAATCCCTTTAGGTTTGCTCTTGGATGATCCGACACTCTTCGTGTAATGTACTGTATAGCACACTGAAATCAGGTTCAGGTTATTTATTAGTAGGTAGATTTAGTTTACAGATAAAAAGACAAGGGATCCATCCTGACACACGTTCTCAGACAACTCTCTAATAAAAGTACGCTCTGCTCCGTCACATCTAAAAACATTTAAAAACACACTAGTACAAACATGGGCATTCGAAGTGAATAAATAGGTGTCGGGATAAAGCTGTTTTTATACCGCTTTGTTCTACACTTTGGGACAACTAACCTCCTGAAGGAAGAAGCTTGAGTTCTGAGTGCAGAGGGTGGTCAACATAAGAAGACATATTCAGGCTGCAGCTCATATTTAAATGTATACATCAAAACTATCCGCATTATCTTCAGCAGTTAATAGTACCACAGTGCTCCACATATCATTCGAGGCACTCTACACAATGCTTTTATTCCACTCCCTCAGTACAATAGGTAAAAGATCACTTAAAGTGGACCTATCATGCTATATTTGAAATATATATTGTAGGGCCATACCTATATAAAACATGTCAGTGAAGTTTTTTTTTCAAAATACCAAACAGACTACCCATTGTAGCCATGCCTCATACTGCTCAAACCCCTCTTTTGCAGCCCTGTTAGAGAAACGCAGATTTTGGGTCCTTAGCTTGAAAAAAACTAAAGAAGGCTTGACTGCACAGGTAGGCGTACACTGCCAGCCGCCGTGGGAAGTCTTTCAACGATAGCTTTGTTACGCGACTGCACAAAACCTGCATTAGAGCAGAAAGAAATGTAATCGTTCGGAACGATTGTGAGTCTCGATTGGACATGACATCTCGTGGTACACAAATTTTTGTCCTTTAATTTTTTTCTTGAGTGGAACACTAATTTGGACGTTCTCTTTTTCGTAAACTAGAGGTATGACAAAAGTTCTTTATTAGGGAACTGCACCAAATTTGGTCCTACCGCAAAATAGGTGTCAGTCTTACTTGAAATAGAGCCATCATTAAGACTAGTCCGTAATCGAGGCGGAGNATGCTAGCTCAGATACTTGGCATCTCATCTTGGGTGCAAGGTCATCAATGTTTGGGCTCAGGCTCTGAGCGGAGGAGACCCTCAGGATGGAGTGAAGGTGCAATATACCGACGGGCCAGATCTAATAGGAATTAGAAATTATCCTGCGGGCCGAAATTAAATCCACCACGGGCCAGATTTGGCCCCCGGGCCTTGAGTTTGACACATGTGACCTAACCCCAGCAGGTGTGTGTTTGTGTGTGTGTGTCCGCAATCCACACATTCACACCTGGTCTGAGACTTATTGCAGGGGCACACCGAGGACATGAAGTGTGACGGGCTGCAGCGATGACATGCCACTGCTGCTGACCCTCAGGGTGAAGAGGTGACACCCAACATTTGTTATTCTACACATGGAATTAAACTGTAGACCTGATGGAAAAAGGGCTGCCACTAACCGTTATTTCATAATCAAATAATATACCGTTTTTTCCCATTAAAAGCCTTGATTGTTGGCAAAGAGAGACGATCACACTTTCTCGAAGGTGATGGTTTTAAATGTCTTCTACCGTCATTCAAAAACATTCACCTTCATGTCCATCAACATGTTACTGATTGCAAAAGCATTTAATTGCACCTCTATGAAAATATGTTTTTACTGTATCTGTAAGCCCTTCGATCTTAAAAAAGCAAATTGCCTTGGATTTTTTTTTTAACTAAATGAAAGATTTAACTTTTAATTTGGCTTTTTTACGTGGGTTAAATTTACTTCGATCGTTCATGTTTATTTTTTACTTGTATTAACTTATATTAATTTCCTTGTTTTTGTTTTTCTGCATCTAATCTTGCTCTGATATTATTCAAATAATCACAGCTGTTTTTTCCCCAATGATCACATCCCTTAATCTCACAATGTCAATTAGCCGGTTGGACCATTAGACATCAAAGAAAGATGAATTAAACAGTTCTCAAAACCCCTGTTCCCAGTTTCTTTCTTCTGTCCTTCTGTTATTTTGGCAGCTTGTTTCCACCCCAAAGCCAAGTGGAAGAAGCTGGCAGCTCCCCTGTGTGTGTGGATGCTAATCGCCTCCGACAGGTCACATGATAGCCATCGTGTCTCTGGAGAGTGATGCTCAGCCCTCAGCTGTTTGCAGTCCTGACGGCTGAACTCACTCATCACCGCTCACCTTCTACGCTGCTGCTTTTCCCGGTACACACAGAATACATCACCTGGAGGAAAGAGACAGCCGACACCTCGAACCATTTGACTTGCAAATATGGAAAGACCTTCCTCTTCAGTTGAGAAAGGACAGGATCTCTTCTCAAGGTAAGGTTATTAGAGGCAAGGTAAATAAGGTCAACACACAAACTTGAAATTAAGGCATTCAAGTGTAGACTCTTAACCAACCTAATAGAGAAGAAGACAAAACTGTGAAACACACTCTTCAGAGACATGTTTTCTCTTTCCAACATATATTTAATATTCATGGTTATTTCCCCGACTGCATACGCTGTGCAAAAAACCTTTTAGTGAGTTTTACACCTGAGCCAATGTACGCTGAGACAGACAAACGTACTTTCAGCTGACGAGGAGTACAGTAAGTGCTGATGGGTGAAAAGGCACTTTTACCTCAGCTTGTCTTGGGGACTTTGAATAACATGAGCAGTATTTCAAGAAATATGAAGTGAAACCTTGCACACACACACACACACACACACACACACACACACACACACACACACACACACACACACACACACACACACACACACACACACACACACACACACACACACTGTCAATTTAGTTCTTTTTCTGAACGGCGGTCACAAGCTAAATGCTGAGTGACAGCTGACAGTTAATCACCTGGGATACACTTGGCCTTTGGCTGTATTATATAACTAAAGTGTGTGTGAGTGTTTTACACTGTCTGCATTCATTACTTTGGCAGCATACGTACTATTTAAAGCAATAAAACATTTAAAAACAACCTACAAATAAGATATCAAGCTCAAGATACGTGTTATGTTCAGCACCAACGACTCTAACCAGGCGAGACAGAATAAGCTTCATTTTCATCAACTCTCTGTTTTCCCTCTGAGTCATCAGGTTCTGCCATTATTCTTGGAGAGCTGCTATGATGCAAGTGTGTTGTTCGCTCCAGATAAAACAAAGACTTTGGCCCGTTCGCTCTCCTTCCTCCCTGCTCTCTGAAACTGGACTCCCCCCACTCCCGATTGTATCGTGTTCCTCTCGTCGCTTTGGTTTCTTGGCACATGGTTCACCGCATGAGGTCCTGGCCTGGGAGGCCTCAGGTTGTAGTAATGACACTGTTTTCACTAAACTGCCCTCTGGAGGCAGACGCAGCCCATATCAGGTTTCATACAATGGTCCATTAGGCTGGTGATTCATCAGAGTGTTCCCCTCTGTTCATAACTACAGCATCTGGGCGACCGAAGGACAAGAGGAGCAACCCATGAGTGTGTGTGGTGATCACAGAGGAACATGGCCGGTAACAAGAGATCTCGGGGAGACTATCGGTCTCTTTAAGCTCAATAGGTGCTTTTGATACCAATTGGCAGTTTAAGACCCTCCGCTCCACTCACCAGCAGCTGCTGAATCCCCTTCAACACACTGGTACCGTGCTTTAATGGACGTGGTCAACCCAAACACTCAAGCATGTGCACTTTGCCCTTCATCGACCAATAGGCTTGCTTCTTGCTTCTAAGGACAGAGGGTGTCGTTTTCTCAGACTGATATTCTGCACAAACTGTGCTGCTGTATTTGCTGTAATGTGTCTTTACTGTAGGTTATTCTTTCATTATATGTACGGCACTTTGGCTCGACCAAAAATCGTTTAAAAATGTGCTATATAAATAAAACTTGATTTGATTTGATTTGATTCTCTTTCACTGTAAGTGGGGCCGTGGTGTACCTCAACTAAAACACACCTGTTTGCTATCCAAGCTCCAAATTGTCGGAGCGAGCTCCCCATTGATATCAGCACTTACCTGGTTTGGCTTATAGCTAGGTAATGTATTTGCAGGAATGTTGCGTTTGAGTTTGTTTCTTTAATGCACTTAAGTATTCCCCCATTTGAGCAGTTCACACTACACACCTTTCTACTCCTAATATCTTTGCACTGGTCACATTGCACCACTTTCTTTCTTGTAATTGGGCGTCCTGAAGTCTTTGTGGTTTTGACTTTACACGACTGACTGGCGACACACACTACCTCGTGCAAAAATACTAAGTCAAAGCTGTTGTCCAACATACAACACAAGTTCTTCTTGATCCAATATCATCACTTTTAACTGTGACACTAGCATCCTGTAAATATATTTTATTATAATATATTTAAATGTAATGAAGATAACATGCACGATTAGATTTCACACGTCAATTAGGTGAGGAACTGTAGTGAAAGAAACACGCTAGGGTTGCAAAATTCCGGGAATTTTCAAAGATGGAAACTTTCCACGGGAATTTACGGGAATTTATGGGAATTTTCAAAATTGAAGGTTGGCTCTTCATAGGGAACTTAAATATAGTTGGGGAAAGTATATTTTAGCATAATCTTGACTAAAACAAACAGATGCCATTTAAGTACACTTGAATATCCATGCCATAGCACACTGCTCACTGCATGGCTATTGAGACCACACAAAGGTTCGCAACAGGCTCACAAATGTGAGAGTGGAAAACTGGTTGGCATTCGGGCAAACCTAAGGCTCTCTGAGCCGGACACAGAGCCATCCTCAACAAGGCTGGACAGTGACACTGAAGAGGAAGACTCAGAGTGTGATGTTGATGAGGCCCAGGAAGAGTCCGTTGACTGAAAGGGTTTAGCAAAAATGCAGAGGATCGCTTGAAGGAAGATTTGCTTTTGTTTAATGGGACTTGGAGGGAGAAGGGCTCTTTTCATTTAACATTTTGAATGGGACTTTGAGGGGATTTTTGGATGGGGGGTGCATTTTTGTTCATTTTTTAATGAGTGGGGTTGGGGTGGATGAGTAACATTTAACTCAACATTCCTGTTTTCGTTTTTCAATGAAACAAATAATTGTTCAATAAAATAATTAAAACTTGTTCTGTTCTACTTAAATTATTTTTATTTTAAAAAAAAATCTGTTGAAATGTCATGTTTTTTTACATTTTTTGCATCGAATATTTCCAAAATTCCCCAGCTTAACTTCCCATGGAAACTTTCCGGAAATTTACCGGAAACTTTCCGCCACTTTGCAACCCTAATTGATACTCTAACTCAAGGCCGACTGCCTTAACATCTGATGCTTTATCTAAAGTCTTACAACGCACTTCTTACTATACACATGTCTACGAGTGATTTAGAGGTTGAGTATTTTGCTCAAGAACACTTCAATATGAGTTGATGGTCTTCGGGTTAGGGTTAGAACTACAAACCCTCTGATTGGTGGACGCCCATTATCCCCTGAGCCACAGTTGGCCCTATATTAAAATCGCAAAGCTTGATGGACCAACCTTTCATAAATACGGTTGCTAAGTTAGTGCTTTGCTGTTTAGGGCCAAAGTTCAGCCAAAGCTAAATTCATCAACAAATTCAAACAAATCTGTAAAAGCCAGAATAACTCACCTCCCCTAATTCTACGAGACATAAACTACAATGTTATCCAGCCCAACGTCAACCAATCAGCAGAGCGATATCCAGGAGACAGCCTCTAAATATCTCCACATTATCTCACCCTTACAAGGTCGACGCAAAACACACGGCGATAAATTGCGATCAAAAGACAACACGAGGCAGCGGGAGCATAACTCACGCTCGGTGGAATCACACATGTGCTGATGGACTATAACTCAGACTGCTCTCCGCTGCCAGTAACTGTCACACTGACTTAGGGGTTTGGCTGATTGGTCCAACGAGAGGCTTCGGAGCAGGAACATCCTGCAGAGAACAAAGAGTTTCAACAGAAAGCTGAGGCCTGATGGGCAGAGAGTCAGGCCTGTGGCTGGAGAGTTGCTAGTTTGAGTCCACGCTGGAAAATAAACCCTAACCCTGACTCTGAGTATTTTTAAACTGGATAAATGAAGTTTGACAGAATCGACAAAGCCACATCTGGTATTGATTATCACTTCAAACAGTTTCGTACTGAAAGACAGGATTAATGATGTAGTAAGTTGTGTTTTTACAGCTTAGTGATGCAAATTATATCATATATTCTCTTGTCAGTGAGGAGACGCCTGTAAAAAAGAGCTCATGCATCATTAAGGTGGAAACAAAGAAGGTCAACACTGAATCACCGCAGGAAAGGGAACCGAGCTAGCAAATAAAACTTTAACTGAACCCTTTTAATACACGCAAGCATGTGCCTGAACATGTCTGGTGTTCACGAGTGTTTGATGTAACGCACAGTGTATGAGAAATGCAGTGTCATCATTCTTAGCTGTAAGGTTTCAGCGTTAGAGTTCTGTTTATTGTTTTTATTTGTGACCTTGCATTTTCTGTTGGTATTGACTCTGTCCTCTCTTTTCAGGTGTCTACACTTCCTGTCGTTGTGTGTCACCTGCCAGCTTGATTGTGGTCTCCTGCTCATGATTGTTTTCACCTGTGCCCCATTAACTGTGTATATGTAGCCCTGTTCTCCTTTCGTCTTGTCTCTAGATCAGACCAAGTCCATGTCTGTACTCCCTCGTGTAAACCTTGAGCATACTAGTCGAACCTAGTGAACTATTGAGTATCCTAGTAGATCCTAGAAACCATTATCTTTGTAAAGTCTTTTTGTACTATTAGTTGAACCTAGCAAACTTTTGAGTGTCCTAGTTGATCCTAAAACCTTTTTATATATTAAAAGGCATTTTTTGAAATCAAGAAAGAATCGTGCATCTGAGTGTTTGTGAGTCCTTCGTGTCATTAGCGACTCCTACAGATGCATCGACACTGGTTTCAACACCTCAAAACTGATGTTTGCAAACATTGTTTTGAGGTAGAGTTGTTCTAAAAACAGAACAGTATTATTAGTTCAAATGCTGTATGGACGGTGGAAGATGACCACTGTTTTCTGGTTAAGAAATGCTAATCAAAGAAAGAAAGGAAGAAGGCCATTGAACTTAGGCTGCCCATATTCAAACAAATATACCAAGATAAAATAAACCTTTATTGATACCTGTGGGAACATTCAGGTGTTCTATTAGAAACTGTTAGAAATTTAAAATCAATGTTTTGATGGTATAATGTAGTTTAGACATACTGTCAAGTTAAATGCTCTTTTATACTGAAAAACCAGAAATTCTTGTGCACAAGCAGTTAAGCTTTTATTCTGAAAATCCTTCATCTCCGGTTAGCATTTAGCATGTGGCTAATATACGATTTCCTAAAGAGGTGAATTGAGAAGCGAAATGACGTGGTGTGGTGAAAACCGAAACCTACTGATTTAACACTACAACTATAGATGTCGAGATACTACCATGCTGAATATTAAATGAAAGTACAGTTTATTTGAATTCACTATTGTTTACAGACGAGAGTAGCATGTGACAACATCCGGAATGACCGGAAACCAAACCAGCCGTGAAGTATTTTCTGTATGTTTTAGAGCAGCCTTTCCCAAACTCAGGGTCGCACCCCAAAATGGGTCGCGGACCCGTTTTGATTGGGTCGC
>NW_011340072.1:58746-60815 GCF_000735185.1 Notothenia coriiceps | reverse complement strand
ATTTTAAAGGGGACCTATCATGCAAAATGCACTTGTTGATGTATTTTATACATAAATATGTGTCCCTCCCAGTGTGTCGGGGGAACTCACGCAGCGTCAGAAAATAAAACCCTTTCTCTTTTCCTACGTACCCAAATATTTTAAAAACGGGGGGTACAACAAGCGGATACAGATTTGCTGCCGATCTGACGTCAAATCGGCAGCGGACCCACAGAAAATTGCTATCAGAAACAATGCCTAACGTGTTTTGGACGTAATCTCGTCTTTGTTTACATTAGCAAACCTCGCTAACACTCAGAGCTAACCTGTACTGTAAAGCACATGTGTTTAAAAAGCAGGAAATAAAAAAGGAACTCACCTTGTGATAAACCTGCAAGAGAAAAAGCATTTGAGCTCCATACTGTTTCAGAAATAATCCTTGATGTGGTTTAGAACAGGATGGCNGTAGTTCCTTTATAGCCCAACATTAGCCACCTTTAGCTTAGCGGTGGTGACATGAAGTGTTGGGACCGTGCTGTAGTTCCTTTATGGCCCAATATTAGCAGCTAATATTGGGCCATAAAGGAACTACAGCACGGTCCCAACACTTCATGTCACCACCGCTAAGCTAAAGGTGGCTAATGTTGGGCTATAAAGGAACTACAGCAAGGTCTTGCCCCATTCAAATCTTGCCCCATTCAGAATGTGAGATTGCAATGAAAGAATGAATATTAATTAAAGATAATTTGACAAATTAGGATGGCTGAACATCCAAAAACACGAGACTAGGGAACAGGTAGTGGTAAAATGCAGACTCATTATCAGATTATAGGACTCATTCCTGCACCACTTTATAAGGCTTGCAGCAGCCATTTTTCTACATAAACACAGGGTCATATTTCAGCTCACACAGTAACAATCTAAAGATTAGTTCTGTCTTTTATTTTCTTTCTAACTCCTGATCTTTATTAGCTGCCTCCTGTGTCTCTCCATCTGTTTGTTCCTGCTGGAACAAATCAGCGTGTTCAGATAACGTCCTGTTGCAACACGGTGTTGCTGCGTGTCATTGTTTGCTGCTGCATAACTGCTGTCCTACATTGCCTAAGTGTTTTGAAATTGGAGGTAGAAGTGGGTCACAACAAAAACAGAGACGCAGCCTTTGGATAACCGAGAAAGAACATCGCTGTGGAGAAACATTAATCAAACACTGTGCATGTCCTCTGCAATGATTCACTGTTTAACCCTTACAAAAGCAGGTCTTATCTAAGTGCTGCATGATAAAATACATGTTTTTGCTGTGTGCCGGGTAATGTGTATGGTTCTTTGTCTGAAAACAAATTAGCTAAATGTCAAAGAACAATGGGATAGATTAAAGCTGCAAAAACATCCACACATGCAAAGAATAGATACAAAAACAGTATGTGTGAATGTGAGCACCATGAAAACAGGATAGTATAATCACTTATAACAGCAATATGGATCATACAGTGAATCCGGAAAATACTTCGTGTATGTGTTTCTGAACATTTATTTCCTAATTGGTTTGTTTTGTTTTGGATTATTAACACAATCTAGATTACTGTAAGAAGCAACTAATACTAGTAGTAGGTCAAGCAACAGCCAATCAAAAATGTTTACATCGTGTGACATCACAGCCAGCTGCTGCTACAGTGAATCAGCTGATAGATAAACAATGGCAGAGCATGACAAACAGCTTGTGACATGCGAGATAAAAACTGTGGTTTATTTTGTGTTATTGTTTCAAGAGCTCAATCTGCTGATGAAGGCTGCGTGACTGATTTGTCACAGTATGTTTCCAAAGTCCAGACTGAAAAATCATACCAGAAAAACACCTTATTTCAAGTTCAATAATTACTGCTAACTTGCCAATTACCTTTTGGCTGTAATTAGTTTTAAGATTGGAGAATAAAGCAAAAGTAACAAAGCCTTGGATTTATTGATTGCTTTCGGAGTATTTCAACAAATACAACAAAGTTTATCTCTAAATCACTCTTCCCACATTCTTTTTAACCATTAAAATAATGAAAAGTAACATTTAACTATAATAAGCAAGTCTGCCAAGGCACACA
>NW_011340072.1:53294-55498 GCF_000735185.1 Notothenia coriiceps | reverse complement strand
ACTGCTGCTCCACCTCTGTGAGAGCTGCCACTGGAGGAAGACAAATATTAAAGGTCACCTATTATGCAGAATCCATTTCTTCACGTCTTTTCTACATCAACATGTGTCCATGCCTCTTCTACATAAACATGTGTCCCCTCTTCTTCATGTCTCTTCTACATCAACATGTGTCCCCTCTTCTTCATGTCTCTTCTACATCAACATGTGTCCCCTCTTCTCCATGTCTCTTCTACATCAACATGTGTCCCCTCTGTGGAAAGAGACTCTGAAAGTTTCAGGAACAAAGATTCTCTCTCTTTTTGTCCAAATCCATTTCTATAAAAACCTGTCTGAAAATGAGCTGATCAGATTTTGGCTACTTTATGATGTCATAACGATGTTTTGGCTTGTGTAACCATTAGCCAATCAGCAACCAAGGTACCCCCCCCCCTTATCACCTGAATCTCCTCCTAGAGCACCATTGAGTTCTTTCTAACCAAATCTCTCTCAGAGGGGCGTGGGGAGGGGCTCCTTATTTTCTTCTAAAGTAACAGACAGAGAATCAGCACTTTGGAAACAGGGCGGTAACAGAGGGGATTATGGGTAATGCTGCAATGATCTGTTTGGTGTTTGGAGCCAAACACTTCAGAGACAGGTTTTGTATATATCTGAGACCTATAATATATTGATGAAAAACAGTATAATAGGCCCTATTATATTATTATTATAAATAGGGGACCTTTAAGAGTATTTGGTTTGTGTTAAGGAGATGTAAGCTTGTCCCTGAGTGTTAATTGCACCGTTGTATTCCACCATGCACCATTCTCTTACACTCTTTTATTGTTTTATTTCTTCAGTATATTGTATGTTGCACAATTGGAGGAGCCTCGGGCTTTACATATTTATTGCCAAAATGATGATGTAGTTATTGTGCATCTGACAATAAATCCTTTAAAATCCTTTAAACCCTCTTTAATTCTAGAAAGATCAACATTTTTGAAAGGTCATGAACGGTCATGAACGGTCATGAATGGTCAACCCTACAAGATCATTGGGGTTTTTCGTCCAATGTATCGTGATATTGGATTTTGTTCAATATAGAATGGTTAACGTGGTAATCAGTCGCCTGCTTACGAACACATTGGTTTTGTAATTAGTACTGTGTGCAAAGCTTCACAAAGCCTCGAGCATGGCCGTAGACTATTGGTGTTCTTAGAAAGGACAAAGCCATTCTTCGAGGTTGCATGATTGGTTTCTAAGAAAAGACGTAATTGAGCGACAATTGTCCCGAAGCAAACTTTCGGAAAATACTTAGGCGTAACTTCAAACACGTTTTTACTTAATTGTTTTCGCGAGTAATAACAGTAATAATCACAGTTAAATTGGCATGGCTTCATTATGAACACACCTTTAAGGCCTCCAGGACACCCTGTCCTCACTGTGCAGCTCCTTCAGCGACAGGCTGCTGCACCCCACCTGTCACACGGAGAGATACCGCAGGTCCTTCCTTCCTGCAGCGATCAGACTATACAACAAGCACTGCCTCTAGTAGACCCTCCTACACACACCACAACACAGACTATAACACCCCTTGCTGCTAAATACAAACCAACTTTGTGCAATATGTGCTATATGTGCAATATATATATGCCATTAATAACTGTGTAATTTATACCTGGCTGCTAAACCCTTGTTACTGTTACAAGGTATGTATCTTGTATTTTGTAGATTGTGTAACTTGCTGCTGTTAAATACCTTCAAACTATGTGCAATATGTGCAATATATACTTTATATATATATATGCCATTAATAACTGTAATATATACCGGGCTGCTAAATCTGAACTGCTACAGGATTTGATTTGTAGATTTGATTTGTTTTTGATCTGTATTTTAGAAAATTATGTAACTTTTTTAGTTTTTATCTTTTTTTAGCATATTTTTTATTGTTTATTATATTATAACTTAGTACTTTTTTAGCATATTGTTGTGTTGTTAGTTTATTATATTATAACTTAGTACTTTTTTAACGCATTTCAGATATGCAACACTAAGCTGTCTGTGGCTCTTTCCTGCTGTAACGCTGCAAATTTCCCCTCTGAGGGACTAATAAAGGTATTCTGATTCTGATTCTGATTCTGATAGGACAGTAACACAAACATAGAGTTTAAAAGGGGAGTGATTTGTAAAATATGCATACAGAAAAAGTAAATACTGTTTACAGT
>NW_011340072.1:48044-53254 GCF_000735185.1 Notothenia coriiceps | reverse complement strand
TTTTTTTATTGTTTATTATATTATAACTTAGTACTTTTTTAGCATATTGTTGTGTTGTTAGTTTATTATATTATAACTTAGTACTTTTTTAACGCATTTCAGATATGCAACACTAAGCTGTCTATGGCTCTTTTTGCTGTAATGCTGCAAATTTCCCCTCTGTGGGACTAAGAAAGGTATTCTGATTCTGATACAAAACAGTGGCCCGATGAATAAACACATAGATACGTAAATGTGAATATTTCACATCTGTGTGTAAGAACTTTTAGTCCTTAAGTGCCCTCCCAAACCAGCTGAGGACACCACAGACTGCGGATGCTTTTAAAACGCTTCTTTTTAGAATAGACTTTTACTAGATCTGTAAAACCCCCACTTGTTGCCATGCCGGCCTGAACGTCACTGATTTTATTCTGTTGTTTAGTTTATTATATATAGATTTTGTTGTTGTTCTTTTGATTCAACCATTTTATTCTGTAGCACTTTGAGTTTTGTTTATTCGAATGAAAAGTGCGCTGATTGATTATTATTATTTACATTTAACATATAAATCACATTGTCTTGATTCTGAATTCATACAGAAAGATACCGTTGATCTTTTCTTTGTAACCTCTTTAGTCAACATTTCTTTATCTTTCTTTATGCTCCCTGTTTCTTCCCTGGCACGTTCTGTTCCTACAGCAACAATCTGTCCTCTAAGGGATCGATCAACGTCATATTGTCTTTAGGAGAGAGTATATATATATATATATATACGTATGCATGGTGACGTGCGTCGCCTGGACACACAGATGTGTTCAGAATGACATGTGGTCTTTTTTAAGAGTGATTCACGGTGACTCAGCCAGCTGGCTTTGAGAACTCGGCCACAGATGCCTGTTGTGGAGGCTGAACGTTGGACTCCTCCTCCTCCGCTCCGATTTGTTTATTTGTCATCCCACAATGCACTGGGAAATAGGAAACAAAAAGGGGGGGTGGGGTGTTGTTTGGAGGAACAACAGCAGGGAACCTTCAGTCAAATGGACTTGTTTACTTTGGGATGTTTCCTCATCAGTCACAGTAAATGAGAAGATCAAAAGAGAAGAAAGTTTTCTTTAGAGGCTTAATTTCATCAACTCTGCCTCTACTCTAATCACTAAGACAACTTCTCTAAATACCATCTAAATGTCTGGGGACAGAGGAGCAGTGACCAGATATAACTCTCTGTTAAATCACGAGTTGTACGATGTTGGCCACATGTTGGTTTAGAGCAGGGGTGTCAAACTCAAATACTTAAGGACAATTTTGAGATACTTGACTTGAGTGTTTCAATGTGTTGCTACTTCTACTACTCCACTACAGTTCAGAGGTACATGGTGTACTTCTACTCCACTACATGTATTTAATATCTTTAGTTACTTTACAGATGTGGATGAATGATGTGAAATATAATCAAGTGTTAAATCAGACTTTAGTTCCACCTGGAGTAAATCCACAAGCTACCCTGCAGTATACAAAGTCATTCAAACTAGCTGCTCCTTTACCAGCTTTGAGAACACTTTCATGATCAATCATTATAAAACATATCATATCTATTATTCTGAAATGGACCAATCTGCACAATGACTACTTTTGGTACTTTCACTATATTTTGATCCCAATACTTTGTTAATTTTAATTGAGTAATATTGTGAATGCAGGACTTTTACTTTATCAAAGTTTTCCTACACTCTGGTACTTCTACTTTTACTACTTAATTCAAGATCTCAGTACCTCTTCCACCTTTAGCTGTGACGTCCAACTGGATGTCAGCACTTTCTAAATGATCTTTGCTTTTGTTTTGATTCATAAAAGCCGAAAGAATCCATTTGAGCTGACATTTATGATTGCATTTAGTTAAAAGGACGTCAAATGAACAAGCCTAGACATACCTAGTGATCACAAATATCATACATATTTATCCTCTGTTGTAATTGAGCAACCAGCGTAACAGTGAGTAGATTGTGAAAACCTCCAAATGCTCTGTCAGCTTCCGTTTGACTGCGAGACTGAGCCCCCAAAGGAAATGTGTGTATTAATAACTCCTGTTCCTCATCATTATCACCCCGGTGAAAACAAGAGCAGCAACAGCGTCATGAAAACAAGCCCTTCAGGATGATTCATTCACACAGTAAGTGTGGAACAAAGCCAGAAAACAAGGTGCATGAGGGCTGTTTTTCCTCCGCTCTGTTGATGTGTCTGAGGCTCGGTGTGAAAACAAGAAGCTCCAGGAGGACTGGATGTGAGCAGAAAAGCAAAACAAGTCTCAGCCCTGAGGTGCTGGCCTTGGTGTTCAGGTTAAAACATACAGAAAGGTTATTCAAAGCTGCACTAATTAATATGTGTATATAAATTATAAAATGACTATTAGAATGGTGTTACAAGTGAATAATCTACAAGGACTTATCACTAACAACAGTCCCTGCAGCTCATTGGAGGGTTTTAGTATCTTTCAGCTCTTATTTTTTGGTTTTATGGCTCACAACTCATCTATTTTGGTTGAGTCTTACAGCTCTTATCAATCGTATGTCAATCTCCCAACCTATACATCTTAGCTCTTTCCTCTACCTGCTACATCATGCCATTGTTACGATGGCCAGTTATCTGGAAACCCACAAAAACGTCCCATTGGACCAGAAGACCATTTATCGCCAAACTAAATTACCCCTAACAATCGAGTTATTGTTCCAAAAACACACACTTTCCCTGCTTCTGATTGGCTAACCCTGAGGTTCTCAACCTAAACCTAACCAATCTCACTCTTCATTCCTTAAATTAGAACCCATTTACACGCAAACAAAATGCAAACGAACCGAATACGATATCAAAAAAGTCTTCCGTTCACACGAGACCGCTCGAAAGCGCTGGAGACGCTGTAGTACATATGCCGGGCCTGTAAGTGGCGGCACAAAATACACCAAAAGCAGCGAAGAAGACCCCCGAGCATGGTTGCCATGGTTGCCCTTCTGTTTATGCCCCGCGATGTCCACTTATTGCTGATGGTTGTAGAGCTGTAGATTTTGCACTAACATCTGTAGCATGGTCAGTAGCAGTAGCAGGAGTTACACGGGGTCCGTTTCTGCGTTTCCGTTACGGCCTCGTGTGGACGAACGGGCTGTATGAAAGAGGAAAGTAGCGGCTACAACCATTTGCGTTCTCGTGTAAACAGCACCTTACCAAGCCCTAACCAACAAAAGAAACAACCTAGCCAATCGAATATTTTCTCTGGGTAGTTGGCAGTGTGAAGGGGTAAGGAGTGTGAATATTGGACTTGGATCCTTCAAGTAGCCATAAACATGACTTTCAATGAATACTACATGGGTACCAAGTGGCCAAAACAAATACAAGTTTTTGTTTTTAAAGGAAAATTACAATTTATTACACCTAGGACTTAATTTTGTACTTTCAATTGTGGAGTGCATTCACTAACATGAGCAGTCAGAACTGAAAGTTTAAGACATAATTCTTAATAGCTCTACCTAAAACCAAAAAAGAGTGTGGTGATTTGAACCCCAATGGGTATTTGCCCGATTTATTTTAAATATCTTAAAAACAGCGAATATGTAATTTTCTTTTTTATCCAACAAAACCTACTTTGTGGTTTTAGAGGAAAAATTGAATACTATATTAATTCAATTAATTCTAAGGGAGAGGAAATTAGTGTATTGTCCCATAGTTGTAAAACTATAGTAGTTTTCTATAGGAAAGATGGTCTGGGATCAATGGGATCCATATGAAGTCTGTACCTGAGATATTTCAAAAACATAGCAACAACTTTGATGCCAATATTTCAATTTGAACTAAGGTTGTGGATCGACCAATCAACGTTGACTTCTCTCGAGCCAAAATAGTTGCATAGGTAAGAAATGGATAGATGAATGGATATTTTGGACAGAGTACTACCTGAAGAGTATCTCATCATATCTTTCTAGACTAAATTGGCACCAAACAAGCCATACTTACAGAATTATATATAAAGTTACAGAATCTTAGTCTGGATTTTAATTAATCAATGTAGTTGTGGTAGATTATTTCTGCAGGGCGTCTCTTTGAACAGTGTACAGCTCATTATGTTTCTGCTTCCTTCTGTGTTGTGACCCCCGGGGGTTCATTGTGCTTCTCAATGAATCTTTAACGTGCTGCCTGCTTTTTACGGGAAGCCAGTAAACAATTCATAAAATATGGATGTAATTTAGATAATGAGAATTTAATGAGTCTGTTTTTCCACAGAGCATGTTAAAATCATCACTGTTAACGTCTTGTACTGCTTCATATTGATGTTTTTGTGCGATGCTGGAGTTTTTTAATATTTGGATGGCTCTCCGTTTCTAGTGTTTGTGCTAAGCTATGCTAAGCTAACTAGCTGTGGTCTTTTTGACATGAAAGTAGCATTAATCTTCTCAGCTTACTCGCTGCAAGAAAGCTAACAAATATATTAACTAAAGCAACTAGCTGATACAAAACACTATTAAATCAATCAAATTAAAATGTTTAGAAGCTAAGGCTCAAGGGACAGGAAAGTGTTATCTGTTACCGCCGGTGCTACCACTTCTCATCCATTCTTTCTTAAAGTGGACCTATTATGCTATATTGTAAAAATATATTGTAGGGCCATACCTATACAAAACATGTCTGTGAAGTTTTTTGCTTAAAATACCAAACAGATCGCCCATTGTAGCCATGCCTCATACTGCTCATACCACTCTTTTGCAGCAATGTTGCTGATTCTGCTGCTAGCCACGCCCCTTTGTTGCGTCACACAGATTTCCCCTGCTAGAGAGATTTCTACGGGGAGAAGCTCAGTTAAACGCTGCGGTGATTAAATGCCATGTTATACTCCTAACTACTTGAAGCTATACTTCTGAAACAGTATGGAGCTCAAATCTTTCTCTCTCGCAGGGTTTACCAAAAGGACATTACATTACACATATTCTCTCCAGTAACCTACAGCGTTAGCTCCATGGTTAGCTCTGAGTGTTAGCATGCTTGCTAATGTAAACACACAGCATATTATTCCCAAAACACGCCGCGCATTGTTTCTGATACAGCACATAGCTTGACATGTTCTTTCTTAAGTGTTTACGGCTAGAACAGTGCCATTATATGTATATAACAACTTTACTCTAATACACAGACACACTGCTGCGACTGTATACGGAGACGATAGGTAGGGACGTGTCACGTGTGCCGGAGAC
>NW_011340072.1:42409-47567 GCF_000735185.1 Notothenia coriiceps | reverse complement strand
CCGGTGATCCAACCGCCTTAAAAAAAAAGCTTCACATATACATCGGTACGCAAATGCGCTTTGTGACACAAGTGACGGTACGCATTTCAGATTGTTGCCGCGCATGCGTACCTGCGTACCACTTATGTGCACCCCTGTCTATAACAGCGTATTCTAATGTGTTCTCTATATTCTATTTTGTGTATTAAAGATACTCTAGAGCACATGTGTCAAACTCAAGGCCCGGGGGCCAAATCAGGCCCTTGGTGGATTTAATTTCGGCCCGCAGGATAATTTTTAATTACTATTAGATCTGGCCCGCCGGTATATTGCACGCATACCTTCACTCAATCCTGAGGGTCTCCTCAGCTCAGAGCCTGAGCCCAAACATTGATGACCTTGCACCCAAGATGAGATGCCAAGTATCTGAACTAGCATCACAGAGCAGCACACTGAGTTTAATGGATGTTTCCTTCTGCACTTTCTCTCTCACGACAACAGGGCATGTTTGTTTTTCTCTTTGAGGGAAATAGTTTTTTAGAAGCTGTTGTTGGCCTGTGGGAAAATGTAATCATAAGAAATGACTCTGGAAAAGCTGCAGATAGAGCCATAAGAAATGAATGCAGCTGATTATTTAATGTTTAATGTTGTTTTTATAGGCAATCATTTAAGCTTTGTTAGTTCCAGGTTTAATATGTGCAATAAGTTCATTTCAATAAGTTCTGCAATAAACATTTAACCAGTCCAGCCCTCGACTATTACCCATTTGTTTTATTTTGGCCCACTGTGTATTTGAGTTTGACACCCCTGCTCTATAGCAATACATCTTACTACTGTTGATATGTACATGGTTAATGTTTATTTTCCATTTTATTTTTTATTTTAACTCATGTGCAATGCCTTGTCTATATGCTTCTGTAGCCATACCGTTTCCCAAAGTATTTAACCAATAAAGTAAATCTAATCTTATTTGTTAATCACCGTTTTTATGGGAGCTAAGTGCATGCTTACGGAAGTGTGCTATTTTTCTTACAAGCCATTTCCTAAAGTGTGTGTCTGAACCGGTCTGAACCTGTAATCACCTTCTCACACACACTGCATCACTTCTTCCTCGAGTTCATAGCATGTCATTATTCAATTGCAACTCATATATATCAATATTCCAATTACTTGTATATAGACTATTCTGCACTATTTCCATTATATTCAATTTTATTTTATTTACTTGCACTTATTGTGTTGCACTGTTGGAGGAGCCTGTGACCTCAAATGTTCATGGTCATATCTACACTGTAGCTATGTGCACAATAAAAGCTTTGAATCTTGAATCTGAATCTTTTTATTTAAGCCATGCAAAATCAAAAAGAATCTCATTTAAATTGTTTCAAAACTAAATCCAGGAACTTATTTGTATAAACTTTATAGAGAACAGATTGTTCTCGATATCTCAAAGGGATTTCCTTAAAAAGACACCACGGGCAGCTTGTTTTTCACCTCATCATGACTCTTCTTCTCCACAACAGCAGCGTCACAGGCCTCGGGGGCCGCTTGTTATCCTGGCTCAGAGCGGCCGGGCCAAACACAAGTTTCCTAACATGACCGAAGTGAAGAGAGCGCAAACAAAATAACAGGGCGGAGAATCAGCATTCCTGCAGCGCTAAGAATAGCAGACTGGACCCTGTGCTCCCGGCACTAAGTTCACATGGAGTCTTAGGCAATATGCAGAGTGAGAGTCAGCACGTCGACTCAACTCTGCCAAGTCCAGAAGTTTGCTGAGTGTCGGACGTTTGAGGCTCCCGATGAATTCATTTAAAAAGAAAAATTCAAAGCAAATAAAAGTCGAAGCTATGCCTACATTTAAAGTTTAAATAACATGCCAACAGCTATTGCTCATTCACCGCTGGGTATTACTACTTATTTTAAAGGTCACCTATTATGCAAAAAATCCACTTTTTCATCTATTTTCTACATCAACATGCTTCCCCTCTTCTTCATGTCTCTTCTACATCAACATGTGTCCCCTCTTCTTCATGTCTCTTCTACATCAACATGTGTCCCCTCTGTGTAAAGAGACTCTGAAATTTTCAGGAACAAAGATTCTCTCTCTTTTTGTCCTGATCCATTTCTATAAAAACCTGTCTGAAAATGAGCTGATCAGATTTTGATGTGTTTTTGTATTTTGTATTTTTGTCATAACGATGTTTTGTCTCGTGTAACCATTAGCCAACCAAGGTAACCCCCCCCCCCCACTTATCACCTGAATCTCCTCCTAGAGCACCATTGAGTTCTTTTTAACCAAATGTCTCCCAGAGGGGCGTGGGGAGGGGCTCCTTATTTTCATCTAAAGTAACAGACAGAGAATCAACACTTTGGAAACAGGGCTGAAACAGAGGGCATTATGGGTAATGTTGCAATGACCTGTTTGGTGTTTCAGACAAACACTTCAGAGACATGTTTTGTATATCCGAGACCTATAATATATTGATGAAAAATAGTATAATAGGGGACCTTTAATTCTTAGAGCATAAAGAAGGGACCTCACAATACAAGAATGTAAGAAGTAGATACCAATACAAGTGAAATTCAATGTTCTCGATATCAAGGTAAATACAAAACAATAAATCCAATGTACTTAAAACGTACACTGCTTTAATAACGGTTGCATACTAGCATTGTTAAGAAGTTTAACCAGCTGTGGAACGACTCCTTAAAAACAACCTCTTCTGCTCACCGGCTGCTAAAAGCTAAAGTCAACTAGCCTAGCCACTTGCCTATTTCAACAATGATTGGTTGTTCAAAATGTATCTGGGAAAAAATCTGTTATCCTTCCTGGACGTGATGATAGTGACGATACTTTACTACTTTCCAATCATCCCCAGGACTCGGTTGACAGTAGCTTTTTTGTTGTTGTATGTAGTCATTGCAGAAGTGACTGAGTTTCATTGACTGAGTTTCATTGACTTGCTGTCCGGTAAACTCTAGCACCTGCACTTTGGTATCAAATATAAAAAGGATAACAGGTTAGTCATTTTACTTTTGATGCAGATAGATTAAGCGCACATTGACAATATTTGACATCTTGTGAGGACGCCACATGCTGCCGAAGAATTCCGAAACAAAAAAACCCAATCTCAAGAATTTTTGACCATTTTGTTTTCATTAACCAAATGCTAATATTCTCACTTGATTTGATGAAAATGTCAGGAGATATTCATGTAATCATCATATCATCGCAACGAATATAATCTTCATATATTAAAATCCCATTCAGACGGCCACAGGAATGAGGGTTTAACCTTAAGATTGGTTAAATCAACCTCAGCCTTTCTATCCAATATATCATCTTTTTTATTAGGGGATGGACATTTTAATTTATATAACAACTACCCAAATTACCCAGAAAGACCAAGAGAAGGAGAGAGGGAAAAGGTTGGTGGAAATCAAATGTGTGACGAAGGGATAAACTGCCTTTCCTGTTTATGTAATGTATTTCTGTTTGGATTTGCATCAACATTATCAAACTGTAGCAGCAGAGCAGTGATAACAGGAGGTTAACCTGTGATACAGCGTCGTATGAATGTCAGACACGAGCTAAACCGACATTCATTAGACCAGCGTCAAACATTATGTCTCCCGCATGACGTCATTGTCTGTGTAGAAAACATGTATTTCAACAGCGGAGTGACTCATAGGGCATTAACACAACTCCGCCATCAAGACTGTCTGTTCACTCTGTCTACAAACAGCACAATGTGCCCATATTACTCATTACACTGTTCAATAAAACAGCTAAAAAGGATATATTCACACAGGATAAAATCCCACTGTGTGTGTGAGATGTTTTTCAGGAAGACTTTGTGTAGGTACAAAAACAAATGTGACATCTTTTATCCTTCCTGAGCTGACAGCAAGGTCTGTTCGACCTTGCTGTCAGCTCATATTGGTATCAGATATGCGTTGTGTACCAGAATAGATTTAAATAGTCATCCCAAAGCATCAGACAGAAGCAGTGAAGCCCTGCAGAGCCAACAGAGCCACAGGCTGTTATCGGTGGTAAAACTGTAGTTTTCTCAATTCAAGTGAGAAAACAAGTGCCAGTGGGGAAGTGATCATTCTCAACAGGTCATCATAGTAAAGGGACACAATGGATAATATTCAGGATAAGAAGGATGAGTACTTACCACATAGGTCTGGGTTTGATTTCAGTCATTTTTGCATGTCTTCCCTTCTCTTTTCATTTCACGTCTTTTTCCAAGCCGTGACTATAAAATAAAGCAGAAAAACCCATTTGTCCAACAGTTCGATATCAAAAAAACAAAACGCCCAGTTGTCCGATGGCCCGTTGATCCAAAAATACACACACATGGCTGTCGTGAAAAAAAAAGTGTATACAGTATACCTTATAGCGGTACCGTTGTTTTTAGGCTATTCGTTTTATTTGGAGTTCTTGATATACATGAAGATTGACAAATTCCTCTTATGTGTAAACCTACTTGGTAATAGCCGATTCTGATTCTGATGTCAGTGTATACGGAGCTAAAGCCATAAGGCGAGTGGTGCGATACCATTTCCCCAATGGCCCATTATTACTAAACCCCAATGGTTAAAAACAGAAAAGCCCAATATCATCTGCCCAACTGTTCATTCTAGCGCGAACAAAACGCCCATTTGTCCGATGGCCCGTTGCTACAAAAATACACGTCCGTTTGAAGAAACAGCTTTAATACAGTATATGTTATTGTTGCGGGATGGTTCTGTTTCGGCTAAAAGTATTCTTTAAGGATATACACAAAGATTGATAAAACTTGATAATTTGATAATACTCACATGTCAGTTTAAGGAGATAAAGCCAAAAGGCTATAGAGTGCCGCAGTGACGCGTAGTAAGTATTTTACCGCTTCCGGTTCCTTCGACAAAAAAGCAATGCAATCTCTCCATAGGATTTTGAAAAATAGCTGGAATAAGTTCTGTGGTTGAGACACATTGAAGAGACGGATCACGTTTTGTTCTACGACATTAAATCCATCAGCAGTAACCCCGAACCCCACTACGTCGTGATTTCTGAAGATTTACGTGGTTTCTGGAAAAACAGGATGGTTGGTTTTCCAAGTTGGCTTGAATTAGGGACCTACAGAAGCTTGTCGGAAGGCCGTTTTACGTTCATTACAACCGAACACGT
>NW_011340072.1:38449-42364 GCF_000735185.1 Notothenia coriiceps | reverse complement strand
AACAAATGTACTATTTCTTTTTTACATGGTGTTACATATATGCTCATTAGTTTCTTTACTACTGTGTTATATTTTCATTATAATAACGGTTGTTGCATACTTAGTTATTTTTCTTTTTTAAGATATATGTAGTCTCACTTTATCTGCCACTATATGCTGGTTATAATTAATGCTGAATTTCCTGTTGCGCGGACAAATAAATGAATTCTGATCTGAAATTCTGAATACTTGCTTTCCAGCACTGCACCTCATTATGTTATTGTGTATGCATAAAAATTGCAGGTGCCACATGCTCTTGGCCGTTGGTGTTTGCTGATAACAGTTCAATAAAGTCAGTGGGATTTGAACCGTGAGTCAGGCGGAGCGCTCAGGTCGCCTTGGCATTGAGCGGACACCGACGGGGGGGGGGGGGGGAGGGGAGCTCTAACTATCTGCTGAAGCTCTCAGTAAAAAAATAAGAGGAAGCCGAGGGAAGGCAAACAAAGACGCAGCCCAACGGCTCTCTCACCACACTGCCAGGAAACCGGGTTGGGTTCAGAAAGAGGGGGAGGGGAGGCAGAAGGAGACCAAAACCCAGCAGGTGCTGTAATGTGTCAGCATGGCCTCTGCAGAAACATACAGTGAATTTTTAACAAGGTTACACCGATGTTGATTTATCTTTCACCTTGCCGAGCAGAGCTTTTTGTCCGCCCAACCGTGAGCTTTGGCAGAGACTCTGCATTTAATATCATTTGCTCCCAAAAACTCCACATTCACTCATATAAATGATGGAAATTTGTCAGTGGGACAGATTTTCAAACAGAGGTCACTCAAGTATCAGCTTAGAGGGGGAAATTAGTAGAGAATTATGCTCTAATATGATTTCCAATTCAAGTTTCACTTCGTCTTCTGCTCTCTTTATCGGGGTTGCCATTACACGAGTCAGTCAAGATGTCAGTTTTATCCAGAGGACGGACTGTACAGATGTTTTTGGAGAGTTTAAATTGGAAATACCCTTAATGTTGTTTTTCCCCTACATGACTAACCTGATAGAAATAACCCAATGCTAGCTGCTAGCCTCATGTTACTTGAAAAACAAAATAATTTACATTTTCACATAAGAGGCAACTTGTTGATATTAGCCTGGAAAACAAATGGTAGGTTGCTTTTGTTGAGATAGCAATCTAACATGATGTAATCTTAGCCCTGTGTTTTAGGACAAAGGTCCTTGAGTGTAGTTAAGTTTGTCAGGTCAAGAGATCTTAATTCAAAGTTTTAGGTGTGAAACAAACTCCCATTGGCTTTCAGTTGCATGACTACGGTTTTCCATGTGGCATCTGGTGTTTTAAATAACAAAAAACATGTGGCCGACCTAGCAAGAAAGGTACAAGCTAATAGTGTGAAAGGGTGACAAAAATGTTAATTGTTTTTGCCAAAGGTGTGAAATGTTTCATAAAAACACGTTAAGCCGGTACGTTCTGATTCCAGTGTGGTTGTTAACACATTGAGAGAATTGCAAATATTGTTCAGTCCCGTTATAGAGCGAAAAAACTAAACACATTGTGGACGGCTAGCTGCTAGCTTCACCTCCAAAACCGACTGAAGTGTCCTTGAGCAAGGCACTGAACCCTTGACTACTCTAAGGACCATAGCAACCCCCTTCGTTTTGACGCCTCTTCATAAATTGCCTGGGTTTGTGTTTTTCGGCCCTAAAGTCTTAAGGTCCTGTTTTCATGCATGTGTGTGTTTGTAGAGTGAAAACTGAATGTCATCAAGTATGTGTTCTTCTTTATACTTTTTCAATAGGAGCCAAGCTGTAATGGTCATTCAAGTTGTATTCATAGCACAATATCACAAATAACACATTAGTCTCAGGAGGTTTTACAGTGCGACACCTTCTGTCTTTAGAAAACTCCCATGAAACCCCACAATTAACAGAAGAAAGGTTATTAACTTCAGGGAGACGTGCAATCGATGTCATGTGTAGATGAAAAAGATAATAAATGTACAACATAAACAGTCCAAATGTTAGAAAAATATCTTGTGTCTTGATGTCAAAAGAAAAAGATGGATCCACGTGGATGTCATCTATCTTTCAGATGCCACCAAAAAAAAAAATATCAGTCAGTTCTGAGCTACACTGAAAAAACTGAAAAGTTGACTATAATTAAATGTATTATGTCAACAGATTTCACAGAACTGTATTAGTATAATTGAAAGCAACAATATTAAGTTGAACCTATTGTTTTATATTTAAACGTAATATTATTACTTTCAACTAACCTAATACAATTATCTGTTAACATAATACATTTAATTAAAGTCAACGTTTCAAATTTGTTGGTGTTTTGTGAGGTGATAGGAAACACTGGGCTCCGTCTATCACATGACCAATCTTATCATCCACCATGAAAGTGAAGTAATTTGCTCTAACAATGGGGGACATGGGTGAGGAGCTGCTGTTGGAGAGGTGTTTCCCTCCTTTCACTCCTCCCCCTCCTACTCCCCCTCCTCCTCCCCCGCTCCACGTGCTCATCTGGATGGGTAAGAGCATGGCTTCTTCAAACACGTGCTTCATGCCACCCTGCACCCCCCCCCACCACCAGCTCCCTCGCTATCAGCCTGTTTTCCTTTTGTCCAACCCTTCTTGCTCTGTGATTAACTGAAGCCTGGGAGCAATGTGGAAAGTAACCATATGCTTCCTTTTTACTGGGGACACTTTGGGGACATGTCTCCGTCACTTTTGGAAATGGCCAATGTTGTCCTCTCCACTTTGCATTAGGATAATCGGTTACACTTTATATTAAGGTACACATATTCACCATCAACTAGTTGTTAATTAACATGCATATTAGCAGTATATTGGCTCTTTATTAGTCAGTATTAAACACTTATTAGTGCTTTATTCTATATGACCAGACTCAGAGTTCCCTATTTTAAAGTGAAGTCTTGTTCATAACACATAAGCTATAGTTTGACCCTAATATGTTGATTAACAACTAGTTGATGGTGAGTAAGTGTACCTTAATATAAAGTGTTACCGGATAATCTGTTGAAAATGTTCTGAAAATAGCATGCACAGAGAATTGTACACTTTGAGAAAGCTTTATCTGCACAAGAGAACATGTAAAATCTGGAGTTTTTCCTGGTTGTTTACTCGAGTACCAGATCTGAGTATTTCTTTCACCTCGGGAGACATGTGATCTATGCTGGATACCAAGAACTCCAGGCAGCCGGTGTTTTTGCAAGAGGAAGAAGAAAAGGGAAAACAATCTTACACAAGTGGTGGGCTATCAGGTCATTCAGTGCGACCTGAGAACATCGAAAACTCTGCCAGAAGATACTGAATACACTGTACAGGGATGAGTCAAGTTAAATATTTAAGTACACTACAAAGTACAGGACGATCACTCCCTCGGGCTTGGAAAGTTGACACAGTTAGAGCTGAAGATGCATCTCATTGGACAACTCAGTTTGCATTTAAACATGTGGTGTTCATGATTAGGTTTAAAAATAATTGTATTTACTTGGGGGGAGATAAAACAATACATGTTTGGTGTTGCAATAAAGAAATGCATGAGAGATTGGAGAGAGAAATCCGAGGGTTTTTTACTTTCTTTTAAGATGATTTCTGAATTACCAGCATTAAAGGGGACCTATCATGCAAAATGCACTTTTTGATGTCTTTTATACATAAAGATGTGTCCCCGGTGTGTCAGGGAACTCACGCAGCGTCAGAAAATAAAACCCTCCTCTCTTTTCCTCCGTACCCAAATCTCTAAAAACGGGGGAACAACGGAGCTGATCCAGATTTGAGTCCGATATGACGTAATATCGTAAATTGTAGGCTGGGCTTTTACCCACGGCACTATCAGAAACGTTGCTATCAGAAACAATGCCCGACTGTTTTGGACGTAATTATTGGTCGGTGGTTTT
>NW_011340072.1:38166-38404 GCF_000735185.1 Notothenia coriiceps | reverse complement strand
GTGTCCATAAACAGAGACGTCTTGGCCCAAGGAGCAAAATAAGCAGCAGTAGTATTGCAAGATTCGGGTGTCCAGAATGGTGGTGATGATGGTAGTCCAGGGCTGGCTGCAACTCACGGGGGGGAGACTTGGTTTTTCTCCAATCCATAGCTAGTTTTCAAACTGTCGTCTTAGTGGGGTCCTTAGTTTTAGATGCTTTGCTGAGTGGAGGGAGGGACTTATTGCGTTGAGTGGGGGG
>NW_011340072.1:37875-38078 GCF_000735185.1 Notothenia coriiceps | reverse complement strand
ATACTGTTTCAGAGATAATCCTTGATAATCCATGATATGGCGTTTCATCACCGCAGTATTTAGTTTAGACCAGGGGTCTCCAACCTTTTTCTAACCGGGAGCTACTTTTGAAAAAAGAAAGTGGCCAAGAGCTACTCATGTTATTTTATATAGATTTCAGTGCACATATCACATTCGTGACTCAAGAGCAGAAACATTAACAT
>NW_011340072.1:19515-37680 GCF_000735185.1 Notothenia coriiceps | reverse complement strand
ACGGATCACGTTTTGTTCTACGACATTAAATCCATCAGCAGTGACCCCACTGGTGATTTCTGAAGAGTTTACGTGTCTGAAAAACGATGGTTGTTACCAAGTGGCTGAATAGGACTACAGAAGTTGTCGAGGCCGTTGTACGTCATTACGCCGAAAATGTAAACACTCCCTCTAAGTTTGTTTGCCCTGTTCTGCTTGAAAGCAAGTCCCTGCCTCCTGGAAACTGTTCAAACAAACGTTTCAACTTGTACCATTTTTAATCTGTATGTTTGAATATGGATCTTAAGTTGGCGTGACGTTGAAGCAGCGACCCTGCTGTAGTTCGTTTATAGCATAACGTTAGCATTTTGCTTCTGGCGACTAGATTTATGATTCGAAAATTATAAAAGTAGGGTAGACATGTGGAGATTATCCGGCTGAACAAAACGTGATCCGTCTCTTAAATGTGTTTCAACCACAGACCTTATTTCCAGCTATTTTCCAAAATCCTATGGAGAAATTGCATTGTGTTTTTGTCGAAGGAACCGGAAGGAGTTTACTTCCGGGTTTTAGGACGCCTCACTGTGGCACTCTATTCGTGACATGTCCAAGCTAAACCCAAAAGGTGATGCCATGCTATTTTCCCATTGGCCCATTATTACAAAAATAAATATGGCAGGAAAAAAAATGCATTTGTACAATGGCCAATTACTCAAAAAAGAACAAAACAGAAGCACACAGCTAATTATTATGCTAAATTATGTTATGGAATTTTCCTTTTTTCGACATTTCGAGAACGTTTTATCACAAACTTGACCAAGACTGTAGTACCAAACTGTCTCTGAAAGTAAAACAAATAAAATTCTCGCAGCACTACCAAAACAAATTGGCTGAGGTCAGAGACAGACACACACCCTGATGTTTATGTTGCCATGCTAATGCTTCACACCTCGACCTCATTCCTGTGACTTTTGGTGCTGATATAACAACATCACACTACTTCCGCCTTTGCTTCTGCTAAAGGTCAGACATTACTCACGTGACTGCAATTGAGAAAAACATAAACAATTTTAATGTTTAGCCTTTTTAGTAGAGGACAAAGTCATAAGATAATTAGTTTGTTGTTGTTCTTGTTTTAGCACTTTTCTGTATTGGGCATTTTTCCAAGTGGCATGTCGCTATGCAGATAATTTTAGAAACAGGTTACTTGGAAAAATCTGGTTCATTTGTCATGTTCAGTTTGAGGAACTCACTTATTTAGACTTTTACAATGTACTTTGTGACTATACGTAGCTATGTGTACTGATTTCCATTGGGTCAGTTCTCATTTAAATATTTGTTCCTGTTTGGGAACTTTATTACCCACATTTAGAAAGCTGTTAACAAACCTAGTTATTTGCTAAGAGATTGGCTCATGAACAGTGAATTATCTATGTTCTCTTATTCCAGTTAGATAAGCGCTTAACATGAAGTTTCACCAAATTTGCCAGCTTTATTTTGCAACATGAGATAAGTCTTGCAATTGTTGCTCATTTAGCACATTTCACTCATCAAAACAAACGCCATACAGTTGTGTTTTCTGCATCAGCTTGCAAGAGCTTATTTGTAATTATCGCACTAGTGTTGCCAAAGGCTGAAAACCGCTGTGAGTCCGGCTCGAGGCAGAAGCTAAACTGTCATCATGTTACAGAGAGTCAGTTTGTCCTGATAACGCTTTGAAAAGGTCTCAGCCGAACTGGCCAAATAAATAGTTTCTATAAAAGTTTAGAGGCAGTATTTTGTGGATTATCCAGCTTTCTGAGAAGAGGAAGCAACACAAACGCTGTTGTATTGAAGGGAGGCAGACATTTATATTTTGGAAATCTCAAAACCTGGAAAACTTAACTCAGACGTATCTGCATAGCTAGATATTACTATGGAGGCAAAACAATTGTAATTCTAGTCAACTGGCCTTTTAAGATTACTACAAAGCTATTTCATACATTTTGATATGTTGTACTTCATGTTAATACTAGTACTAATTTTAATTAACTAATCATCTTTTTCTATCTTGAATGTGTACTTATTTGACTTTTATTTGTCCAACCTTTGCTTGACTCTTTATTTAATACTTTCTTTACTGTCCTCTTTGGTGTAAAGTCCCGGACACACCAAGCCGATTTCGGCCGTCGATAGATGTCGATAGATGTCTGGCTGTCGATGAGCGTCTTGTCGATCTACTCAGATTGGTGTGTCCCGCCCCATCGTGTCTTTTCGGCCGCGCCGACACCTTCCGCCGCCGATTCAACATGTTGAATCGGGAGGCTGTCGGCCAAAGGCTGTCAGCTAAAGAAATCCCTCTGATTGGCAGTTCAGCTTAGCGAATCAGAGCATGAGAAGCGAAAGGGAAGTGAGGGACCCAAACAAACTATTAAGAAGGCAAATCTGAGATTTCATTTAACTCCAGCTCTCGACACAGGTTCGGGAAAGCCCCATGAGCTTCTCGCTCTAGAGTGAAAATGGAACATCGAAATGTCCCCTCTTTGGGACGAATAAAGGATTTGTCATTAATGCACAATAATAGTCTTTTTTACAAAATCCCAATTTGAAATATTGCAATATTCAAGCTGCAGGAAGCAAAACATTTGCTTAAAGCTAAACAAATAACAGATACAAATAAATGTAGTGGAGAAAAGACCATAATGGCTTTCACGATGCAGTGGCGTAGCAGTATAAGGAAGAAGGGTCACATTTAAATACTTGGTCAAAATAAAAGCAATTTTTTTAAGAGCTTAGAAAATCTAAGTAAAGTCAACATTAAGATAACAAAGTAATCCCTTATATTATAAGACATTTCTCAGTGTGTTCTGCTCTGAAAAGAGAAGTTGCTTGAGAGCATTTCACAAGTTTCCTGTTGCAGATTTGTGTTCAGACACATTTAGCTGCTTCATGTTTATCTAACGAGCAAAAGAGTTACCAGGATTAAACTGATGAGGACTTGTAAAGGTTGCCTGATGATGGGGGTGAGGAGGTGTGTCGTGTGTGTGGGGGGGGGGGTGTTTTGGGCCAAATGTAACCTCTGGAGCTCAACACACAGAGAGACCCAGGAATCTGAGCCTCCCCCTCCCATGCAAACACAGACAGCTCCTCGACTTACACGCATGAACGTACGTGGTTGCACACACACAAACACACACTAATAAAACAACATATGCTCCTGTTGCTACTACCTGAAGCAGCAGGTGGGACGCCCCCCCTGAGGAGAGGAGGGGGGGAGAGAGAGAGTGAGGAGGGGTCTCTATTGTTGGACAATTACAAGGAAGTATTCACTGGTTTTAGAAAGACATATAATGCTGAGATCATTACACTGTGATGGCTAAAAGTACAGAGCTAAATTCATCCCTTTCCTTTATACCTGACCCATTTCAATGCATTTTAGTCACGTAAACTTTTAAAGTTGAATCCGTTTTTTTGTGGAGTTTTAGTGTCAAACCATTGTCTTAATGATATACTATAATATCAAACACAATGTTCAGGTGACCTCAGTAACGTTTTCAAACTAATTTCCATGTTGTTATCATACATCATGATTAAAAAAAAAACTGGGTAGCTCTGAAATAACAAAATGTGATTTTTGCCAGGCTGTCAAATTCCTCTTTGACTTTGTTTATTGAGGGTTTCGGCTCTCTTTGTGAAAATGAATTACACTCTAAATCGCGTAGGGAGGTGGAGAGAGTCTGTTACCATAACTCTACAAAAGCATGATTACGCATGTGTTTGATTATTTACATACAATTATTATATTTGCATTATCAACATGATATTTTGTGTTCAGTTATTGTCAATAACGTTACATACTGATACTCTACTTTATTGAATCCCAATTTAAGTTATTAGTTACTTACTATTTGTCTATTGTGTTGTATTATTTTTTTACAGTATGGGAAAGGTAGGACCCAAAAGCAGACTACAAAAAAAGGTAAGTTGGTCTAGAAAACAAAAAGCGAGCTTTATTGCAAAGCTGACCACAAAAACATGGCATGAACCAAACGGTAGCTCAGGAAAACAATAACATAAAAACTGACCGTGAAAAACATGGAGGAAGACCGGAGAGAAAAACATGAGACGTGACGTGAAGAAAGGACAAACAAACAAACCGACACTGAACACAGGAAGAGACAAGACTAAATACAGGGAGGGGTAATCACGAGACGAGAAACAGCCGGGCAGGGGAGGAGAAACACAAGGGCAACAGGTGAACATAATCAGACAACTAGACACACCAGGGAAACTAACGACAGGAGGAAAAACACAGAGAGAGGGACCAGACAATACACACGGAGGAAAACATAACAGGGAGAACAGAAAAGCAAAATAACCCCAACACTGGACACAACAAAACTCAAACTCTGACAATAGCCGCTTTCACACCGCAGGACTTGCCGTACTTTAGTGCCGGCACTAAAGTACCACGGCACTGAATCCGCCAGGGGGCTAGTGCCAATCGCATTCACACCGCAGTACTTTCCCTGAGGCAAGATTACGCTGACGTCACTTCGTCTTCTTCTTCTCTGGGTTTACTGGCAGGCCGCAAAACCACTTCACGGCGAGTACAAAAAAAAACGAGAGAAGAAGAACTACACGGGGGAGGGGGTATAAAGCCCACCCGCTGTACATGAGGCGTTTGTTTACTTTCCGACCTGTTATTGTGGTCTTTAATTTTTTTATAGTCCTGCCTGAGTTTCTTTATTTTTCACCCGGCATCCGTGTGCACTGTGCACGATTCCCAGCTCAAGTAGCTTTTGCGAACATCGCTCAAAACATTTGGAGTTGGGAACTGCTTTCCGTCCTCAGAGTCAATTGCGAGAAGCGCAGACACTTCCTCATCATTCCACCGCTCCGGTGTTGTAGTACGTGTGGTCATAACTGCTTTAAAGTACGAAAAAACGACTCGCTCAGGTGTGGATGTGGTTTTGTAGCGAGGAAAAAAAAGGCTGCCTAACAAAAAAGATTCAGAGTATAACGGGGCGTGGTCTGCAATTCGCCCAGCCAATAGAAATAGAATAGAAATTGGCACTCTTTTATCACCAGGTTCGTACCACCTCTCTAGCAGGGACTGAAAATGGCCAAAAGAGTTCCCGGCACTGAGTAGTCCCGGCGGTGTGAACGTGACATTATTGGTACTAACTGAACTAAAGAACCAAAGTACCAGGGAAAGTCCTGCGGTGTGAATGCGGCTAATGTTGTAACTTCACAGTAATGCATTTACACAACTCCGTTAAACTACTTGATGTTTTGGAAGCTTATAAGTCAGTCGTTGGAAGTTATTCTATGTTTTCTAACCATCCCATGAAACGTGGCCATGCCAAAATGTAAGGATAATGCAAGGTTCTTGCTTGTTACACTTTTAGAGGAAAAACATTTCTTACAAATAGCCAATATGATTCTAAATTAAAGTATATTATATCAGTCATTGCACCAGCTAATTAGCACCTAGCATTTAGCGCCTCACCTCCACCGTTGTGTGGCCACCAAACAAAGAAACACCTGTAATGTTGTTATTTATCATGATTGACAAAACAGCTTGTCTAATGAATACGACTCGAGTCAGTGTAAGTCGCCCGAGGACACAAAAAAACGCATTTTACTGTACCTAACAGGCAATTTATTCCAATGACCTTTTTATAAATCTATTTCACCACGCTCTGTCTGGATGAGGGCGACTGGCAGAGCTGTTGTGATTAATAATAATTGCCTTTTTCAACAAAAAACGGCATTAATCATGTTGTGACATAAAGCCTTATTGGAATATGCAGTAACAGTGAGTAATATGAAACCTGGACGTAAATACGTTGTGAGGGGGGTAAAACAAGAAAACAACTAGCTGTAAAGAGGCAGAGGGTGAATCAGTGCTGTTGTTGTCTTTGTTGCATTTGCACATAAACAAATTAAATCCAATCCCTCCTCTAGCCTTTGCATAGAAGCTGTGGTCATTACATAATGTGGCACGCAGCACAATAATATTCTCCTGATAGCATGAGCTGGCTCCAGGCTGCAGAGAGTATAGTGTGGTGGACTGCTGAGTCATGGTCTTATGAGTAATGATCGATAACCAGGAGTAACAGTTTCAGTGGTGAACTGTCAGAACACATCTCTGTCGGAGCAGCCAGTCACTCTCAGACGAGCAGATGACAAGAAATCAGTCTGAAGGGTTGTCACGTTATAACAGGCAGCCGCTGCTAACAGCATGTGACAGATTGGCAGTGCAGGAATGACTGATGTGTTGTGCCATGGCGTCTAGGAACACATATTTTAAGATGTCCTGCATTTTAAGAGTATACCTAAACGAAAGGATAGACATTTTGAGACACATGCTCACTTGCAACCTTCTCTTGCACTATTTTATTTCTATTCTTTTATTTTTATTGTTATATACAGTATATATCTATTTATGTTGCAATGTTTAAGGAGCCTGGGACTTACTGTAGCTACTATGCATATAACAATAGGAGCTTAACATGTTTCAATCTTTGAATCTAGCTTTCTTATCACTAGCAGCTGGCTAACTTAGCTTAGCACAAACACTGGACACAAGGAAAGACAGTTAACCCAAAGGCAAACCGGCAACTAATGCTGAACCCTAATAAATTGTTATTCTTTACTTTTGAACAAAGCCAGGCTAGTTGTTTTCACTTTGTGCTAGGCTTTGTGCTAAGCTAAGCTAACCACCTGCTGGTTTTATATTTAGCAGACATGAGTGGTATCAACCTTTTAACTTCTGAGGAGAAAGCTAAAAAAGCGTATTTTTCGTGCCCTCCATCCTCATATCATACAAATCTGGATAAATATAATTGGTAATTAATCAACATACGGAAAGTATTAATGCTGTAGTGGCTTTAGCTGAAGCTCTTTAAAATAACTGGTTGAACATATTTGGAAATACACATATTCCTTGGCTTGCTTAGAGTTAGACAATAACTAAATACTATGATTTGGATATAATTACATAAAAGTACTTCATAATTGTGAATACTTTCTGCAGTCAATGTAAAAAGCTGCTGGAAATCTGCACGCTTGAAAAAACACAAATTGAAGGCCAGCTGTATTTGGCAGAATAAACAATAATGTTCTGACTCAGGCACTGCTGAGAACAACTCAGCTCCTTGTTAATAAGTGGAGGAGGCTGCTGTTGCTCATCAAAAACACACAGCGTCCTCCTGAAGGAGAAACACACAACAACACAATGGTCAAGTGAACGGTGCATTAGAAAGAGGCTGAGAGTCGAGCTGACTTCAGGGGCCCAAAAATAGGACACATTCCTCTGCAGCGGAGGGTGTGTGTGTGTGTGTGTGTGTGTGTGTGTGTGTGTGTGTGTGTGTGTGTGTGTGTGTGTGTGTGTGTGTGTGTGTGTGTGTGTGTGTGTGTGTGTCAACAGGAATACATACCAAGCTCCTGCTGAGGGGGTTTGACTTTCTCCACACAGAGAGAGAGGGAGGGAGACCAAAACAAAAGGACTGCATGGCTGGCTGGAGGTGCTTCAATTTCCATCAGGCTGCAAACGACAAGATTTGCTGTTATTAAAACATGATTAAGGGGAAAGTAATGGCGTTTGCATTGATGTCTTATCGGTATCTCTTAGGTTTTCATCAATGCAAATGAAATCGAAGATAGTTAATACATTTGAAAATCACGTGTGAACAGCTACATACAATATACTGATCTCAGGTGAAATTCAACCTGAAAATAAACATATTGTTTTTAATCTGAAAAGATGTGGATTCATGGCATGTTTTAACCTTGAAAACCTTAAAAACCATTCAGAAATCATCACCTCTACATTGACTAAATAACTGAAGCTATCTGTAATCCCAAAAAAATATGTAACGTGTGCTAAACAGCAACTAATGTTGGTAAAATAAAAATAAATGCATATTGAATTTCTATTTGTTTTCATTGCTAGGAACCAGCAGCCAGACTAACCAAAGATACTATACTTTCAATTATATTTTCACCTATTTTGGAATTTCACATTTTTATTTGTAATGATATATAACACTAAATATAGTGTTTCAAAGCCAGAAACCATACTTTTAAAAGTCAGATTTCATATCAAGCTATGCAATATGCTTATGCTGTTTTCCTGTAGCCTTCTGTTCCTCCACCATTATGCCTGTCTGGTACCCCTTGAAGGGCCCCTGACCCTCGACCTTTGTTTAAAACCCTGAGTAAAAAGATTTTAATTGATTTTGTTACACATAAATGAGTTGGTTGCATAAGTGTTTAAGGGATAGTTAGCTCCACGGGGGGTTTGTTTCTGCGAAATTGACTCAAAACTCAAATCTGGTGCACGAGGCAGGGAAGTGAATCTGATCTTTCACTCAATTTCTTCCTGTCATTCACAGTTTTTCCACATAAAACAGAGGGATAGACTCTAAAGTGGATTCACTTGTATTGTGCTTGTTGTAGGGAGGCCGTGGCGTAGTGGAATAGTATGTTGTTGTTCGTATCAGGGGAGCACAGGGTCAAATCCCACTGCAGTCACAGGGTATAGCAGGAATCCTGGAGTCTAATTTAAGACCTTTTTTAAGACCCTTTCCATACATTTTAAGACCTCATCGCCACTTGGAGTTTTAACCGGTTACCTTGGCGACACACTTTACCTCACATTGACTATATACAGTATTGATTGTCCTTCCTCCTTATCTTCCAACCATTTGGACGCAGACTTGCATTTCCCNGACTTCACGTCACCACCGCTGAGCTCGGTTCAGTCTCGGATCCTTCTACGAGACTTATGTCGGGGTCACCAATGTAGTGCCGAGAGACGGGAGTCGGAGGCGGGGTATCGAAGGTACAAGCTAGACTTTTATTTAACATCAGGTCAACATGTAAAACAGCTTTTAGCCCGGGAAGAACAGACCGGGGGAAACAAGGGTCCGGTCAACTCACTATGTCCGTGCGGAACAATACCCCAACCCATAGTTCCGTGGGTGAATAATGTCAATCACCACAACTTATTGAAAACAAGCTACAAAATAGAATACCTTGGAAAATGCCGTTTCATACTTTTTAATAGCCTTAATTTTGGCTAAATTGATGGGGGGTTTGGGGATTGTCCACAGTATTGAGTATGTAAATCGCTTTGGATAAAAGCATCTAACAAGTAACATGTAATGTAATGTTGTTTGAAGATAACTAAATAACCTAAGAAACTAAATATTTTTTGGGTAGATTTCTGTATTTAGGTGACTGAGAAATAGATAAATGTGGTCGGTCTATGACTGCAAAACTCTTCTGATACTCTTGTTTAAAGGATTAGCCGACTATAATGCTCAAACCGTACTTAAGTAGTGGTAAGTGGGTTAGTCTTAAAGATTTAAAATGCTCTCCATTGAAGAGATGTTGATGTTGTTGGCAGATTGCTGTGTGGATTACTGCCTTTGATTTCCTTTTGTTTCTCAGATGTAAACTAGTATTAACCAATGACTGTTTATATAAAAGGTATTACCATCAGGCTGGGTGGGGACGTTTTTACTCTGTTTGATTGCAGCAGCACTTCAGAGAGAATGACAGTCTTTAAAATATAATATTATAAAGATGCAGTGGTGGAAAGTTACTAAATACATTGACTCAACTTAGTACTCTACTCAAGTACACATTTGAGGTACATGGACGTTAGTTGCCGTTAGCATAACAAACCTTTACAAGCTAGCGCTAACTAGCTAGGTTATCAAAGTGTCCCTAGTTCATGTTAAATGTGATATTAATTGTGAAATTCTATTGTTTTATATTGTTGGTTAACAAAATAATTGGTGTGATTCTGATGTGTTTCATTGAATAAATAAACAACCCTCATCTTTGTGTGTGTTTTTAGTACAACAGCTAAGCTAACAAGCCAGGTATAATGAGCGCAGACACCACAACCTGCTAATGCTAACGTAAAGGCCTAAATGAAATAATAACTTTACTCACCGGGGCGCAGACTTCATTGACAGTTGGTTGGTACAGTTAAAATACAACAAGCCATATTATGTCTGTGATTAAGATGCAATTTACGGTTTGGGTCAAAATCATGGTTCATTGACAGTTGGTTGGTACAGTTAAAATACAACAAGCCATATTATGTCTGTGATTAAGATGCAATTTACGGTTTGGGTCAAAATCATGGTCAAGATCAGTGTTGGTACAGTTAAAATACAACAAGCCATATTATGTCTGTGATTAAGATGCAATTTACGGTTTGGGTCAAAATCATGGTCAAGATCAGTGTCACCTAAAGCAGACACGTTAAGTCTTAACACAATTTAAACGGCTGAGTTATATTACATTTCACCACCGTACAGTAGTCATGAACAGGGAAATCAGCGATAGAGACCATAACAGCTTTTTGTACCTGGCTGTAAACATGTCTATTTCTGCTGTACAGTTGGGAATTTTAACAGCCAGCCTCAAGTGGCCATTCCAGGAAATACCGTTTTTATTTCAGATAGGCTTGCTATTATAATTCTTATAGTGATATTATACAGCATTTATTTAGCATTGTATCATTGCATTCCAATATCATTGTCGGACCTACAATGTACAGTTACAAAATAGTCACCAGCAGCAGATATCCTTTTGATTTCCATGTATTTTTCTTCAATGCAACTGGACTGCAAACAGTTCAGTCAGTCTTCCATCTGTCCTAATGCCTTACACCTCTAGTCTGCAGAAAGGAGCAGCTAGTTACATATTTCTGATAAAGTCACTTCTTTTAGTCCAAATAATTGTTTTGAGTTGAACTTTGTAAACCTTTAGTTTTTGGGGCGTCACACAGCTTGTTTTGGCGACACTAAAGTCTTTATAACACTTTCGGAAACAAACTTTAAAAGAGTATAATTGGCAATCTAGTCATGGCTTCCAGTTATGTGGTTATGTGACTAAAGAAAATACCTTAGACCTTCACTATATAGATGTCAGTGACACTGTTGACAGGAAACCTTCACCTGCCGACAGTGTCAAATATTACTCGTCAACAGGAAGGTTGAATAGCCTATGTGTCAAGATCCCTACAGCTTCAAAAAGCAATTTTAGTATCGAGTTAGACTGGTGCAGCAAAAGTGGATTTAATTGACTGTGGGGCCTTTTATTGCTCTATTTTGAAGGAGGAAGCTTATGCCATTTTTGTTGTTTCAAACATAACCTTTTTTAACTCCATGAAAATGAAGCCAAAATTGAAATGTTCTTGGGGACAGAGTCTCTCTGAGCTAAAAGAAAACAGGATTTTTTCATTTAGTAAGGGCAGTTATAGCCCACAGAAGTGCAGTGTATTTCAATGTAAGTATGTTTTCAGATAGTGGTAATAAATCACGTGAAAGCACTATTTTGAGGATGTCTAACCTTTGGATTGTAAATATTTCACTGCCAAGTTAACCATTGATATTGGAGCGGCACATAGGTGACAGATAAATTGTTAAAAAGTTTCAAGATACTCTTTAATCTTGATAAATTCTAATTGTAATTTCCATAAAAATCCCCAAGACAAAAACAATTTTGCTTGGGTAATGTTGGCATTTCTTCCAAACCACCACAGTTGTATTTTGTGGGATTTTCTGTTGTGTCATCACATTTCTGGTTTTGGCTTCTACAGTGTGCTTGTGCAATCTGCTAAAAATAACATATTTACACCAAGTGGTTTTGCTTAACACTTCCTGAAGGGAATGTAAATGCTGCAGCGATAATGTTCATTGGCAATTGTTTCCCTCTGGTCGATAAGGTTGTTTATTTTATACCTGTATAGATTTTTTTATACATAACACTTTAACCCTGCGGATATTCAATCAATGTCCAATCCAACTTAATTGAAGTTTACACAAGACGTGTTCCTCTGAGTCTCTGCAGCAAACGCTTACTAATAACATAGCACAGAAATATCTTGGGAGAACGGTAAATCAAGTTTTGGACTAGAAAACATGATTATTAAAGCTGAGTTTACTTTTTTGCATGTACTTATTTGATTTGTTAGTCTACTGATTGTGTGTTCCTCTTATCCACACCGTCCCTTTCCCGTTACAATGTAAATGTCCCCGTTTTGGGATAAATAATGGATCCTGATGATTGAATAATGGATCACATTTGTAAAGGGAAAGGTGTTATTAAACCTACTGAGAATGATCACTTAACTTCAGCACTTTCGCACAACTTTATGAAGCTTTTTAGCCTCTTTTAGCTTGTTGTTTTGGTGTCATGCAACATAGCTTTCAGTCACAGCCAGCAGCCTATTCAACTGGAGGTGTAAATAGGTTTAATATTTGGTATTCAATATGAGTTCTTACTTGATATGTCAGATATTGTAAGTTGTTTCTCTTCTTATCAGGTCTTATGTTCCATGATTTTATGTATGTTATTGTTGGTTTTATATGTCTATTGTATTGTTCTGTAAAGGATTTTGAAATTATGTTAAAAAATTAGTAAGAGTTTGTTGGAGTGTTCATATCAACTCCAGTGTAATGCAACATGTCAACATATCATTTCTCAGGAGCAGGAAGTGGTCGTTAAACATGATCCCAGCTGCAACATAAACAGACATATTTCCGGCGGTAACACAGTATGGATCATTATGGATCATTACAGCGAGAGGGTGGTGAAGGCCGCCGGGTTAGAGGAAGCTCTCTCCCCGGACACAGATCTCTCTCCCCCGGTCACAGTGATCTGCTGCTCGGAGGATCAGTGGAGGTTAGAGTGAGTGTTTCTTTGCTCAGTGATTAAGGGGGAGGACCAATGGCAACAAAGGAGAGAAGAGGGACGCTGGCTCCTCCTCTCTCCCTCCCTATCTCTCCCTCTCTCGGCTTTATACCACATGCATATAATCCCTGAGTTGACCCAGAAAACAAACTGACTGCCGAGACGCCGCACAGTTCCTATCCGCTGCAGGGCTGCATGTAGCCGGATCACCAGCTGCACAGAGACCCCCCCTCCGTTACGGAAACTTCTCCAAAAATCCACATTTAAACATCGGGTAGGTGCTGTTTTATTCCTGTGTTTCCTCCTTAAACAGGGTTTCGCACCGCGGACTGTTTTATGTAATGATTGGATTTCACCTTGCAGCGTTACATGGTTTCATGTCATTTACAAAGTGGCTGAATGAGAAGCTACACGGATATAATTAGGTAACATTAGAGCCTGATTTAAGGAGGATTTATCAGCTAAAAATGATTCAATTGATTCAAGCAGTAAGGGAAACACAGTTCCCTTTCGTGGGATTTAAAAGCGATATAATTAGGTAACAAGAACATGCTTTTAAGGGGGATTTTAGGCTGTTATTGCTCCAAGCATTCAGCGGTAGAAACACAATTAATTTTGTTGGGGGGGATCATAAAGTAATGATTGGATTTCACCTTGCAGCGTTACATGGCAGCTTGTTTAATAATGTCATTTGCAAAGTGGCTGAATCAGATCATTTCTAGGAGGACTTTAGGCTGTTACTGGATCTGGAAGTGTCTTGTTTTATCAGAATCAGAATTCCTTTATTTGTCCCACAGCAGGGAAATGTACAAATCAGCTAAAAGGATTCAATTGCTTTAATCGGTTCAGGGGTAAAAAAACTGTTCATTTTTGGAGGATCATAAAGTAATGAATTTCACCTTGCAGGGAAAAAAGAGGTTTCATGCTTCACGTAATTTACAAAGCGGATGAATGAGAAGCTCCAGAGCATGATTTTAAGGAGGATTTAGTCTGTTGTTGGAGGTGGAAGTGTCTTGTTTTATCAGCCAAAATGATTCAATTGAAGCGGTGAAGAGGCAGAAACCGTACATTTTGGAGGATCATAAAATAATGATTAGATTTCACCTTGTACCGTTACATGGTTTCATGCTTGTGTTATATTGTAATTTTTTCAAAAGTGTCTGAATGAGAAGCTCCAGAGCATGATTTTATCGGGGTTTTATTGGACAGGGAAGTGTCTTGTTTTATCAGCTAACATCGCTTAACGCTTTAACAAGCCAATCACAGCACATTAGAGTTTCAGTGTGATCTGTTTGTCATCTGTTGGTAATCTTAATTGAGGATCTTTTTGTAATGACTGGTTTGGGGAGGGGGAGCATTCCTCTGCGTCCTTTTGGCTGTAAGCAAGGGTATTACTGCCCTCCCTCGTCGGTGTGATAATACACCCACTGGTGTGGAGGTTAGAGATTAGTGTTTGAAAAAAAGGACACTTCTGATGTGGTTCAAGAAGAGAAATAGAAACTAGAGAAGGAGTTTCAACAGAGATTGAGTGTATTTAAAGGGTAACTCCAGTAGTTTAGTATTTAGTGGCTTGAATTGAAGCTGAGATATTTTACTCAAGTTTGGGTAAAAATCCCAAGACATTGGATACTGCATTTCCTATAATGCAATTGGATAGTGGCTGTTTCCTTGTTTGATCGTCCATACCTCTTAAATGCTCATATTTGTGATGAAAATGTGGTTTAAAACATCAAGCAAACTCAGGAAACCCTGGTGACATCGAAGGCTTTGGGGGATGTATGGCATTCATTTGATTAGTCAATTTATGTTTTTGATTTTTGCAGTGTTTAAATGATCCTAATTCTGCAATTTGGACAACTCGGATTTCATTTTTCTTTCTGGTCAAATGTTCTAATTTTCATATCTTAGCTTTCCAGGCTCACAACACAAATTGAAAAAAAAAACATGGCCGACTGTAATGTTTTTAATGTTCTGAACAGTGCAGTCTCCTCATTTTTTAGGGGTGTTTCTGACATTTATTGGATAATCTTGTGCAGTTAAGATATCGTTTTTTCATCTTTCTGTCATATACAAATAATACTAAAAGTATGTTTCACTCATGTTTAAGGGTCTTTTGGGGCAGAACAAGAACATTTCAACTATTCTAATAGTGAAATGTCCCATAGGGTCTTGTCTATATTGTAAAGCCCTTTTGATATGCAACTCACAGTTATCATCCTTCATGAATTAATCTGTGGATAACTTCCTGGTTTAATAGTTTGGTCTATAAGATGTCAGAAAATGATCAAAGTCCCAAGATATTCACTTTAGTACGATATAACACAGAACATCATGAAACCAGGCTGAGTAGCACTCCTGGTGTTGAGTAGGCTGCACTTCATGAGGGAAATTGTGAATTGGCCCATTTAAAGAGGACATATTCCGCGGATGTTCAGGTGTATATCAGTATGTAGTGTCTCTACTGGGACATGTCTCCATGCTTTAATGTTCAGAAAGCTCTTTATTTTTCTCATACTGCCTGTGCTGCAGCACCTCTGTTCACCCTCTGTCTGAAACCAGAGCCCAGTCTGCTCTGATTGGTTAGCTGGCCGGCTCTGTTGTGATTGGTCGACCGCTTAGCGATCCAATGGAGGCGTTTCAGGCAGTGGGTGGGTGGGGGGACCATTTACATGCATTAAAACCTATATAACACCTGACAAGAGAGGGGGAAAACCCCAAAAAGCAGAACTGGGCCCCTTTAAATAATGGGTATTTTAGGCATAATGCATATTGTAATTATAATGGGTTATATTTGAAATCTAATTTCCTGTGTCATTTTTTTTCCAGGGCGATAGAAGCCATGGCTGAACACATGATGATGCCCATGCAGCACGGCTTCAGGATGGGCATGAACGGACCCCCGCAGCACCAGGGTCAGCCCGGCCTGCGCACAATGCACAACGGCCAGGTGATGCATTATGGGAGAAACCCTCAGAGCAACATGGAGGCCGCCATGAGGCAGCGGCAGGCCATGGTGGGCCCCGGAGGCATGGCCCCCGTGAACGCTGCTCCGATGGCCAACCACCACCACCAGATGATGTCCGGGAACATGATGTACAACGGGCAGCAGCAGCAGCAGCAGCACCACATGCACCCCCAACAACAACAACAACAACAACAACAACAACAACAGCAACAGGGGCATCCACAACAACAACAACAACCACAACAGGGACACCCACAACAACAACAACAACAACAACCACAGCAACAGCAACAGAGGGCATCCACAACAACAGGGACACCCACAGCAGTACATCCCCGGAAACCTCACCTCCCAGCAGCTGATGGCCAGCATGCACCTGCAGAAACTCAACACGCAGTACCACGGACACCCTCTGGCTTCGAACGGTCACCACATGCAGAACGGAGCTCAGTACCGGGTGAATCCGGCGCAGCTTCATTCAGGCATGCAGCACCTCGGAGGACCTCAGGGACAAAACACTGACATGGATCTGATCGACGAGGAGGTGCTGACGTCGCTGGTGCTGGAGTTCGGGTTGGACCGCGTTCAGGAGCTGCCCGAGCTCTACCTGGGACAGAATGAGTTCGACTTTATTTCAGACTTTGTGTGCAAACAGCAGCCGAGCACGGTGAGCTGCTGAGAACCAAGCTGCTTTGTTTTAAGACTGGACGACCCCCCCAAAGAATGAGTAGCACAGCGAGGAGGAGCCAATCTCTCTTTTCTGTTGTTCGGCTGTTCCTGTGTTTCTGCTGCCTTTACGTTGACACTGAGGAAAACACACTGGGTTTCTTCTCTTTGAGCCGTTGCCAGGAAGATCTTCGGCTGATTGGACGAGGCGTCCTGTTTGGACCCATCTGGCCCTTCAGCACATGTGCATGCATTGCTAAGGCTTTGGGATATCTAAAACAAACACAGGCCTGAAAAGACTATCCATCGGGATCTGCTACATCCTCTAACTGACACCTTCAAACAGTAGCAGAGACATTTATAAAAGGTAGTCCTCTTGAGTTTGTTTGTACAAGAATGAAGGGATTCTTTTTTCCGATTGAAGGCTGGCTCTTCAAAAACTGAGTTCCTACAAAAAAAACTAAAACGTCCACATTTCCATGAAAGGCAGGAGGATGTGCTGCTTTCCTGATGAGGTTTATCTGGGATTGGCTGGGTGAAATGTGCTGCATTGATTCATTCAGTGTCATTTACCTGACTCTGGATTAAATCAGCAATCATTAAACGCACCGCATCTGCTCCGCGCTAATTAACTGTGATTGAATCATCGGGAAAAGTAGCGCATTGCTTCGAGAAGTCGGCTTAGAAACAAAGCATTTATCTTTTAGAAAATGCCTCTGCTCCACGACAAAAGCAAAAATGTTGGGGTTATTGCTTTAGCAGGATTACAAGAATCTTAAATGAGGGAGAAATAACTGTGGCCTGTTACAAGATCTAGAAAAGCCAAACAAAAAAAGGGTGAAGTCACAGTTCTGAGATGGGTTTTTACTTCCAAAAAGACAAAAAAAGAAGTGGTTGAAGAATCGGCGTGTTGTTTGTGTGTGGTCAGTGCAGTCAGGCATTTAAAACCCGCTGAACGACATCCTCCCTTAAACCCTGGGAGCTGAAGGAGATCGGAGAGAGGTCTTAAACTGTGGACACAATGTGTGGATGCATCCCCCCCCCCACTCCCCGCAGCACTTAGCTTAATCATTATTTAAATTTGCTACCTGTGGCATTGATTTTCTATTCTGCAGGAAGGAGCTTAGAGCGTGCAGAAGTTGTTGTTCTTGCCCTAGATTAGCTTACTCTGCTGCTTTTCCACTGATTACATTTAAATTACACGTTCTCACACGCTTGTCTTAATTGAGGTCGGCTTGCACATTCTCCAATGACTCAATAATTATAAAATGGACATGTTCTGTAGGGCTTTTTTTGTGTGCAGTTGGTAATTAGGTTTTTGTCAAGGTTGCTGCTTTGCTCCTGTAGGCTGGTGGAGAGAAAACGTCCTGCACTGGTTTAAAGCTATTTGTGGTGCTGTTAGAGGGACAGGGTGGCGATGTGGAGTGGTGCAGAGATGACATATTTTTGTAGGCCGACCCTGAAGGTAGCATTGTGTACTTTGGATTATGCAGAAAATAATCTCTGTGTCAAACAAACGTTTATGATACTTACACGTTTTGTTCAGCAGTACAAAGCTAACATTGGGCTATAAAGGAACTACAGCACGGTCACATGACTTCATGTCACCACCGCTAAGCTAAAGGTGGCTAATGTTGGGCTATAAAGGAACTACAGCACGGTCACATGACTTCACGTCACCACCGCTGAGCTAAAGGCGGCTAATGTTGGGCTATAAAGGAACTACAGCACGGTCACATGACTTCATGTCACCACCGCTAAGCTAAAGGCGGTTAATGTTGGGCTGTAAAGGAACTACAGCACTGTCACATGACTTCATGTCACCACCGCTAAGCTAAAGGTGGCTAATGTTG
>NW_011340072.1:12596-17596 GCF_000735185.1 Notothenia coriiceps | reverse complement strand
CACAATATAAATATATTCTAGTAGACCTCAACAATGGAATTATGATCAGTGGAAAATGGCCATGACATGGGACCTTTAAGACTCTTCTCCACCCACACGACGTGATGATCAAACAAGAGCAAAGTGCAAACAGATCCTAAACTGTAGTGAGTCAGCACTCTGCACACACACACAGACAGACAGACAGACAGACAGACACAGACACACACAGTTCCTTAACTTCATTGTGTCGTACACATGTACAGTGTCGTGTTTGTAATAAAGTACTATCTTATCTTCTTCTCTGGATGGTATTGAAAGAAATAACATTTTTCAGCAAATAAATGCAACATTTTCATAAAAATATTCCCAAAAGATAGAAAAAAAATTCTATTGACAGGCTTAGGATAACATGGAAGCTAGTGATAGAAAATGATGTAAAAAAATGCAGAATTTTCAGTTAAATATTCATATAAAATACAGCTCAAAACTCCCATACAAAGAAGAGTAATCTACTTTTTGAGTGTAGAAATCGGTGCGGCATTAATGCAACTTGGAAGCTATTGAAAATGTAATTTGTCCACTAAAAAAAAATTTTACCTAAAAACATTTATTAATTAGAAAAAAATCCACATAATAAAAACCTTAAAAGTAATCATAAAGCAATGTGCTATTTTTGTCAGTGGCTGTATTCTAACTTGACTTATTTAATGTGATAAAGATGTGCATTTACGTACTGTGTTGTTATAGGAAACCTGTTTCAAAATACCTATCTTATACGACCTCATACTGCCCTCATTTACTTCTCAATGTGACTGCACATCGTCTGATAAGTTTTGTTTCACCGTTAGAAGAACGTTTCCGTTGGGATTTATGTGAAAAATAGTCTCATTAAAATTATAATTAGCTGTGCAGTAAAGTCATATTAACAGGACCTGAAATACTCCGGATGCTCTGAGAGGCAGCGCTTTGTCCTTGAGCAGCTTTTAATGGATTTAAAACTGTCAGTGACTTGTGGACGTGCAGCGGAAAAACATGGCAAATATGAGTGGGACTTATTTTAGAATGACTATGAAAAAAAGAGTTATTTGAAAGCAAAATATGCAAAAGGTCCACAATCAAGGACACTGAAAAAAATATATGAATTAATTGAATATGTTAAAGACAAAAAAAACCTAGTCAAGACAGTCGAGTCGAGTTTTCTACATTACTTTTGAGCTTGAGCAGACGTTGCTGATTATACTTACTTTTACTTGAGTATCCTTTTCAAAGCAGTACTTTTATGTTTAAAAGTATTTGCTGTATTTGTTCTGTTACGATACGATGATACGATATACTTTATTGTCCCTGAAAGGAAATTTGTTCTGGACTCCATCCTGCAGTTCCACACACATCAGAATCAAGTTTATTACCAGGTACGTTGCACATACAAGGAATGTGCTTTGGTGTGTGGTGGTACAAGCATAAACTATCTAAGAAAATAAGTTGCAATAGTAGGTACAAAAGAAAAATATAAAAATACTTGTACGTATACAAACATAGCAGATTATCACTTATACACCGTTTGCACAAACACAATACACAGTCGCACCTACTGACAATGACGACCAGTTGCACAACCCTCATGGCTAACATTTAAATATATATTAACCCAAAATGTGAGTGTTGAGAAGCTTAATGGACAGAGGCAGGAATGACTGCTTATAGCATATGCTCTTGGGAACTCTGAATATTCTACCACAGGGGTGTCAAACTCAAATACACAGTGGGCCAAAATAAAAAAATGGGTACTAGTCGAGGGCCGGACTGTTACAATGTTTATTGCAAAACTTATTGAAATGAACTTATTGCACATATTAAACCTGGAACTAAAAAAGCCTAAATGATTGCCTATAAAAAAAACATTAAACATTAAATAATCAGTTGCATTAATTTCTTATGGCTCTATCTGCAGGTTTTCCGGAGTCATTTCTTATGATTACATTTTTCCACAGGCCAACAACAGCTTCAACAAAACTATTTCCCTCAAAGAAAAAAACAAACATGCCCTGTTGTCGTGAGAGAAAAAGTGCAAAAGGAAACATCCATTAAACTCAGTGTGCTGCTCTGTGATGCTAGTTCAGATACTTGGCATCTCATCTTGGGTGCAAGGTCATCAATGTTTGGGCTCAGGCTCTGAGCTGAGGAGACCCTCAGGATTGAGTGAAGGTGTGCATGCAATACACCGGCGGTCCAGATCTAATAGTAATTAAAGATTATCCTGCGGGCCGAAATTAAATCCTCCAAGGGCCTGATTTGGCCCCCGGGCCTTGAGTTTGACACGTGTTCTACCAGAAGGTAGCAGCTTGAATTCTGGGTGGAGAAAGTGGGTGGGATCCATTTTTGTTGTGCCTGTCTAATAATGGACTTTATATGTTTCTGAGGGATGGATGTTTTTTAACCCCCATCATTTTCATAGCTGTCTATACCAGGCGAGCAATCTGTGACTTCAACTGCACTGTCAATCTACCATAGCAGGCAGTGATACCACATGTTATGATGCTCTCCAACACTGCATGATGAAACCATTTTACTTAATTAAAGGACCTGAATATATTCTTCCACCACTGCTACGGCAAGACAGTGAATTTATCCATATTAACAGGATCTGGTGTCATTATGTACAGCCATTTATTGTTTAAAATGGTTTCAAAACAGAATCCTCACTCAATTTAGACATACAGTCTGTGATCATGCAATAAGAAAAAAAAAATTCTGATCTGGTGAGTTGTAAAAATGTTGACTTAATAGGCGTAACTTAAAGATGTGGGTGATGATTTATACTATCTGCTTTATAAACAGTCAAACCAGGAGAACGGCAGACAGGTGACGGGAAGACAACACAAAGGTTAAGGCACAATAATTCACAGTTGTCAACTTGTCACACAGGAATTGACTGGATCCAGAAACATGTTCAGTCTTGTCTGCTACACAGTCTTCAACACAAGCAATCTTATATATACAGATGCGTGTCAGTCATGTCAGGAGATATAGGATTGTTAAAGACAAGCTGATGAATACAGAGGTGATCGACTGTAACAACCAGCTACGCCGCTGCAGGCTGAGGTGTGGTCAGTAAGCAACTAGATATGATCGATCGATCAATCAATCAATCAATCAATCAATCAATCAATCAATCAATCAATCAATCTTTATTTATATAGCCCAATATCACAAATGTTACATTTGTGATATTGTACAGAATATCAGTATGGCAATACGACCCCCTCTGTCCTTAGACCCTCACATCAAAGGAAAAACTTCCAGAGAAAATCCACAGTGTAAAGGGGAACATGGGAGAAACCTCAGGGAGAGCAACAGAGGAGGGATCCCTCTCCCAGGACGGACAGACGTGCAATAGATGCCGTTTGTAAATAGAAGAGATAATACATTTTTGGAACAAATGCTTGGAAATGCAGGTGTCTATAATAAGAAGATGAATCCACGAGGATGTCAACAATCCTGTGGGAGCCATCAGGGAAGTAATGTATGTAGTATATGATGAAGACCAAAATGAGCTGAAAGGAAAAGGAAAGGAAGGTCAATGTTTTTCTGAATGATCTTTTGGTTGTTAGCCTGAAATAGGACCTGTGGTTAACACAAGCTGAAACTACGTCAGTAAATACCCCACTGGTGAATTTTAAAACGGCAGTTGCTAGAAAGTGTCTAAATCATGGATGGTCTAAATGAGACGACTAAACGTCATTACTTTATCTCAGCGGTGTTGATGTGAAGTCATGTGACCGCACTGTAGTTCCTTTGTAGCCCAACGTTAGCTTTTTACTTCAGAGATCATAACGTGGAGATTATCCTGCTGAAAAAAACGTTTAAGTATTATAAACATTTATGATTATTTTCTGCGATAATCCAAAATCCAATGGAAAAATCCCATTGGCTTTTTTGGAGGAAACCAGGGAGATGCTGCCTTCAGGGGCGGACTGCAAAAATCGGTCATCAGTCTCTCTTAATCACACCATTGTCAGCTTGAACTCCACAAATCAACACACACTGAAGTTAAGAGAAGCTTATCACTAAATATAAACAGGAAACTGTATCATTGGGTCAGTTACTAAAGCGAGCTGTGTGTGTGTGTGTGTGTGTTGTGTGTGTGTGTGTGTGTGTGTGTGTGTGTGTGTGTGTGTGTGTGTGTGTGTGTGTGTGTGTGTGTGTGTGTGTGTGTTCTGTCTGTAACCCAGAATGAGAGGCGGTCTCATATGGTCCACTCAGAGCAGCCCATTAAATCAGGAGTCACTCCTTTCTTCAAATATTAAACTGAGAAATTGAAACATTTTTCTCAAAGAGCTCCTTTAATTGAAGGCAAAACCAAAGTCCTGAAATACGCTACATCCTGTTCAGCAGTCGTGCTGAGATAACTATGGCAGTAATTGCATCGATGCATTTTGAATGATTGGGAACCTTTCCCTTTTACTGTATGGTTTACTGAGTCAGACAGTGAGAACACTTTTAGGCTAATATCCACCAGTTTTGGTCTAAAAAAGTGACAGGCAGGCACAAAGTGAATTAATAAGACAAGGAAATTGGTCAAACATCCTCCACAATGTGAAAACCATTGCAAATGTGATGTGAGTAACAGTGAGAAATGATGTAGTGATACCAGATCTTTAATGTCAAAGTGGCCACATTTTTCACCATGAAGTGAAACAGAAATCCACATGACACACCTCGCTGTGTCCACAAAAGTGGAGCTTGATAAGAAAAGGCTCTGGCTCCCATTGTACTTTTAGAGACTCTAGGAACAACCAACAACCCTGCATTCTTGGAACGCAATGCCCTAGTAGGACAGTAGGGTATAATGAGTTCTTTAAGGTAAGATGGCGCCTGCCCATTAAGGGCTTTGTAGGCGAGAAGAAGAATTTTAAATTCTATCCTGTGTTCTATAGGGAGCCAGTGTAAGGCAGCCAGAACAGGATGTGGTCCCTTTTCCTAACTCTGGTTAGTACACGAGCTGCAGCATTTTGAAT
>NW_011340072.1:3686-12531 GCF_000735185.1 Notothenia coriiceps | reverse complement strand
ACCCAACGCAAAGGCCTATTAGGTTTTTAGTCGAGGATTTTAAGATTTGGGATAGAGATGAAGGAACTGGGAGACTCACCTTTGCAATTTGCCCCAAACCCTATTACCTATCCTCTTAAGTTTTCCCCTGAATCCTCTTCTTCGACGCCCATGAATCTCTTAGGCCCTTACGTGGAAAGTGATAGGCTGCACATACTAGCGGTCGCTGCAGTAACACACGCAGACGACGACACCACCTTTTGATACCTTTGATGTCACAAGTAGTTTGGCCAGATTGTACCTTACAAATTATTCTTGGCTCCCTGATGACATATTCCGTGGAGTAGAATCTCCTGAGACGTGGCACCCGGGACTACGACCAACAAAATACCGAAATACTTGCAACCTGTGTTGTCTCCTTTCTTGTATAAAGACCACTCCCCTGGTTTCAACAGCATTAACTTTATTTTTACGGTTCCGTTTCACTTGTTAAAAACCGAGCAGTGGGGAAGAAAGACCAGGCTTCAGCGTATCTCGTGTTACTAGGGTTAAATGCTAATACTAAATACTTTTCTAGATTCGTAGTAATGGTTTACAAATATATTTATTTCGCTAATCGAGACGCACTTATTTTCGTGACCATAGTGGACACATCAATAGTGGGTAGAGTTGGTGTTATGAAAGTTATGTTAAAATTGTCACTTGTTTTGGGGTGTGCGACAGTCACTTTACCAACTGAGAATAAACTGTTTAAGTCATTTTTTTTTGTAAATTTATTAAGTATAAGAGAAAAACTAGTAATTTATGACTACATTTGCAGCTTTCTGACTTCCGGAGAAACGCAGCACCGTCAGATATGGGGTGTATGCAAAATTTTGAACGAAAATTTATTTCGTGGTATTGAAAGTAACCCTATATTGAAGAGGCATAATTAGCAAACAAGGTCCGCTTTTCCTAACTCTGGTTAGTACACGAGCTGCAGCATTTTGAATCAGCTGAAGCGACTTAACTGACTTCTTGGTACACCCTGATAATAAGGAGTTACAATAATCCAGCCTAGAAGTACCAAATGCATGGACTAGTTTCCCTGCAGCGTTTTGAGGCAAGATATGCCTGATTTTTGCAATGTTACGTGGATGGAAGTAGGCGGTCCTTGAAATTGATTTTATGTCGGCGTTAAAAGGATAAATCCTGATCAAATATAACACCAAGATTCCTTACAGTCTCACTGGAGGCCAAATTAATGCCATCCATAGTTAGTATATCTGTAGATAATTTGTTTCGTAGATTCTTCGGGCCAAGTACAATAACTTCAGTTCTGGTCGTGTTTAACATCAAAAAGTTTTAAGGTCATCCACTTTTTTAAGTCCTTGAGGCAGTCTTGAATTTTATTTAGGTGATTGGTTTCATCAGGCTTGATGGATAAATATAGTTGAGTATCATGCACATAACAGTGGAAATGTACAAAATGATTACTTATAATCAGGGGTGCACACAACTTTCTCAGTGAGGTACTCAGATGAGTACCTGGAGTCAGTGTTTGGTACTCCAACTTCCGGCTCCCCTCAAAGTTCCCATGAAGCCCTCTGTATCGCGAATATCAGCGGGTGGGGGTGCTAGTGGAGTATGATGAAGCCCTCTGTATCGCGAAGGATAAGTAACAGAGTTTGTTGTCACCTCGTAATACACGAAGGCTGGTTAGTTTTCTATTAATATCGTCCCCCACCGTGTTATTCATCCATGCCCGTGTACAGTGCAGCCGTACGCGGACCGTTGTTAGACTTTACGCCCAATGGCAGTGGAACACAAGTGGTTGTCGCGTAAACGCAGAGGTGGCTACATATACCACCTTCAGAATAGATTTGGCGCCCAATTTGTGGCCTGCTGCACCCCTCAGCCAGAGGCACAATCGTGTACTGGTCCCGCGACAATTGCTAGAGTTCGCAGAACATCCGTGTTCTTGTGTTCGGGTGACGCGTATTTGTGTCGAATCGGGATGAAGTTAGTTGCAAGGTGTATCGCTTGTACGCGCCAGGTGCTTTCACGAGTCGTTGAGATGAATGATGGGGGGGGGGGGGGGGCAACTGACGTTAANGTGGAGCTTGATAAGAAAAGGCTCTGGCTCCCATTGTACTTTTAGAGACTCTAGGAACAACCAACAACCCTGCATTCTTGGAACGCAATGCCCTAGTAGGACAATAGGGTATAATGAGTTCTTTAAGGTAAGATGGCGCCTGCCCATTAAGGGCTTTGTAGGTGAGAAGAAGAATTTTAAATTATATCCTGTGTTCTATAGGGAGCCAGTGTAAGGCAGCCAGAACAGGAGTAATGTGGTCCCTTTTCCTAATTCTGGTTAGTACACGAGCTGCAGCATTTTGAATCAGCTGAAGCGACTTGACTGACTTCTTGGTACACCCTGATAATAAGGAGTTACAATAATCCAGCCTTGAAGTAACAAATGCATGGACTAGTTTCTCTGCATCGTTATGAGGCAAGATATGCCAAATTTTTGCAATGTTACGTAGATGGAAGTAGGCGGTCCTTGAAATTGATTTTATGTGGGTGTTAAAGGATAAATCCTGATCAAATATAACACCAAGGTTCCTTACAGTCTCACTGGAGGCCAAATTAATGCCATCCATAGTTAGTATATCTTTAGATAGTTTGTTTCGTAGATTCTTTGGGCCGAGTACAATAACTTCAGTTTTGGTCGTGTTTAACATCAAAAAGTTTAAGGTCATCCACGTTTTTAAGTCCTTGAGGCAGTCTTGAATTTTATTTAGATGATTAATTTCATCAGGCTTGATTGATAAATATAGTTGAGTATCATCCGCATAACAATGAAAGTTTACAGAATGATTCCTTATAATATTGCCTAACGGAAGCATATATANCCTGAACATCAGCAGGAGAGGACTCTTTAAAGTAGAGACACTACATACTGATATACACCTGAACATCAGCAGGAGAGGACTCTTTAAAGTAGAGACACTACATACTGATATACACCTGAACATCAGCAGGAGAGGACTCTTTAAAGTAGAGACACTACATACTGATATACACCTGAACATCAGCAGGAGAGGACTCTTTAAACTAGAGACACTATACTGATATACACCTGAACATCAGCAGGAGAGGACTCTTTAAAGTAGAGACACTATACTGATATACACCCGAACATCAGCAGGAGAGGACTCTTTAAAGTGTTCCGGCCACTCCCTTTTTTTTTTTTTGCTTACCTAAATCCTACCGGCCCACATTAGTAAGTGTTCCGGCCCAGCCCAGCCCAGCCCAGCCCAGCCCAGCGGGGTTTTGATAGGCTACCTTTGTTCTATCTATCAGTTTCAATTTCACACATCAGGCCCGTAGCAGCTGTCACTGCGCAGTGAACGATCAGGAGTGAGTGACTGAGAGACCTAGCTGGCAGTTGCTTACAGATGGATTAGCAAGCTCCAAAGCGTAAAGGCGCTTTTGTATAGTTTGTATATACAGTATTGTAGCGAGCCCTGGGTTCAGAGGGAGGGGCTTACTGAGTTTAGGCTAGTTAGCTAGCAGGTTTATTGTTTTGGGTGCAGTCACTTTTGCCTCCACTTGCTGTTCAAATAAATGTTGAAAGAAAAAGTAAATCTGTTTACAGTTCTGTTTTATATGGGTGTTGAAGAAGAAGAATTGGGAGGGATGAAACCCTCTTTAATGGTCACACATGCAGAGCACACAGCAAACACAGTGAAATGTGTTCTCTAATTTTAACCCATCCTAGTACCAGGAGTAGTGGCCCAGCTATTGTACAGCGCCCGGGGAGCAATGGGAGTGAGGGGGGAAAGGGAAAGCAGGGCAGGAGGTGAACTGGGACCTCTCCAAGTAGAAGTCCACACTCCAAATGTAGGTCTGGTCGGGGACTTGAACCGGCGACCCTACGGCACACAGTCCAAGCCCCTACTGACTGCCATAGATTTAGTCCCTAATTTTGCTCTAAAAGTGCACCAGATTGATGCATTTAAAAAAAAATCTTCCCGGGTGAGCTTGCCCCCGGACCCCCCTAGAGGAGGTGAGGTCCACCACCTGCCCACACCCCCTGTTTAATGGTCTCACCCACATTGAGGATGCTTCCTACGCCCATGTTTTATTCCATGTGTCAAGTCAGGCCAATTGGGTCAAAATGTTATTGCCTCAATGATCTGTTAACATTAAAATCACTAAATATATGCTGTAACTATTTTTGCTCTAGGCAACTCAAGGGCTCAGGTAATGTGATTACTATATGAATAATGGTCCAAAATAACATAAAATGCATAGGGTTTTTTGTTAAGTAACATACTGTACTTTCGTCGCCGGGCCAGCCGATACATGCCGCGCATTAAGTGGGCCTGTCTGTCAATTAATCCCCGGGCCACTTTTCCCCCCCAGTCCGCCCCTGGTGTAACAGAGGATCATCAACACTGCAACACTTTCTCCTGTGGTTTCACACTGTATTCTGTGACCTCGCTTCACACACTGTGGATTCTCGTGCGTCGCTGTTTTTCTTTTGTCCTCCGCCCAGCAGCAGCCTCCCCAGCAGAGGGGTGAGTCACAGCGGGTGAGTCAGTGATGGAGGCAGTGACGGCGAGAAACAACTTTCTCAGACGACGGGACGCAGCGAGAGAAAAACAGACGTGAGGAGTGAGGCACGTCACTGCTGCTTCAGGCGCAGGGAGTGAGACCTACCTGAGAGTCAGAGTGTTCACAGGGATCAGGGCGAGGTTCACAACTATTGCTTTGTTTAACAAGGTGAATACGTTTATTTTAACAATCAAACAAGATAAAATAAAGCAAGTGCCACTAAATCCTAGGGAATAAATATATATGGAATTTGTGTTCAGTTTAATACAGTACAATTTGCTAGTTTGACTTTTCGTATTACAGAAACACTTGTAGTGAATCGTAAATAATAATTGAGTGGGGGTCTGTCCTTTGTTTTTAAGTAAAAGCCCCCTTATTGTGCCTTCTTCACTTGTATGTTGTTTGAATTTGTCTGGGTGTAGTACACAACAAACCAAACCCTGAACACACCTGGGTTTGTACATCTGTCGTCATCATCGCTGCAGGGACCTGACTATAACTCACTGTGACAAATTATCAATGTGACGTTATCCATAAATCAATCTCACTTTAATGAGGCACAAACATATTTGACACATCTAAAACAATTGATGTTTTAGATGACATGTCTGCTGTTAACGCCTTGCTGTGAGAAGGGAACCTGTCTGGTGAGAAGTGACAGGATGATATTCAACACACACAGCCAGGGAACATTATGACTAAACCATCAACGTGTATCTTAGACCCAATTCCAACTAAGCTGTTGAAGGAAGTTTTTCCATTAATTAGCACTTCTTTATTAAATATTATGAATATGTCTTTATTATATAGGCTATGTTCCACAATCATTCAAAGTAGAGGTTTTAGCCAACTATAGACCTATTTCTAATCTTCCGTTCCTCTCAAAAATTATTGAGAAAGCAGTCGCAAAACAGTTGTGTGATTACTTAAAAAACAATGATTTATTTGAAGATTTTCAGTCTGGCTTTAGAACACATCATAGCACAGAGACAGCTCTGGTTAAAGTCACAAATTACATTCTAATAGCCTCAGACAAGGGAATTGCTTTAGGCTGGTTTAGGTCCTATCTATCTGAACGCTCTCAGTTTGTACGTGTCAACGATGAATCTTCCACGCAAACCAAAGTTAGCCATGGAGTGCCACAGGGCTCAGTGCTCGGACCTATTTTGTTCACATTATATATGCTTCCGTTAGGCAATATTATAAGGAATCATTCTNGGCTGGGCCATTTTGATAGGCTACCTTTGTTCTATCTATCAGTTTCAATTCTCCTGATCGTTCACTGCGCAGTGACAGCTGCTACGGGCCTGATGTGTGAAATTGAAACTGATAGATAGAACAAAGGTAGCCTATCAAAATGGCCCAGCCCAGCCCAGTGGGCCACACCCTACTGGGCTGGGCTGGGCCGGAACACTTACTAATGTGGGCCGGTAGGATTTAGGGAAAAAAAAAAGATATATTTTTTTTTAATTCTTTTGGGCCCTCCGGCCCACACACAGCACCGGCCCACCGGGGAAACTCCCGGTATTCCCAATGGCCAGTCCGCCCCTGCTGTAGCTTCTTATTGCACTTGCAATCAGAGTTGGGTGTAACGCGTTACAAATACTATTACCTTTGTCAGTAACGGAGTAGTGTAACGCGTTACTTTTATAATTCAGTAATCACACTACAGTTACTAACATTGCCCCAACACGCGTTACTTCGTTACTTAGCTAAAATCAGTCATAATCACAAAGACAGACAAGAGGGGTTTCCGCCGCAGGTTTATATGTAGGCTACGTAATCTGCGCGTCCACATCTCCACGTGCAGTGCTGCATAAACATGGCTGAGTCAGCGATAACTTTCGAGGGGTGGAGGTATGCCCATTATTTTTAGTTCGTCCGAAGAATAGACAGGAATGCGACGGTGATGTGCAAAATGTGTCCAGGCCAGAAGCTGTTCCACTGCTGTAGTTAGGGACGTGCACAGGTACGGGCTAATGTTGCCCGGGCACGGCGTGTTTGGCCTTTTTGGCTGACCTGCTCCTCTGGAGAGAGCGAGAGTTTGTTTGTCTTTTTTCTGTTGTGGCCGAATCAACATGATAAGCCCACAATTAGTATTGTAGCGTCTCGCTGCGGGAAACACACTGTGTCAGCGCTGTCATCAGCCGGTGCGTTAAGACCACCTCAGTGTCAGATTTTGGAAACTTGATTTGGAGTTGTCTCATGGCAGTTAGGGTATAAGGGACAAACCAGGGGACTTTACTTCCTCTTGATACCATCGGTTATTTACAAAAAAACACCTAAATATTGCCTACTTGCCGTTATTGTGCTTCTGTCTTTCTGTGTCTTTTCATCTGTAAACTCCCTCAACGGGGCCGCTCGCTCTCTTTTCTTGATCGCCCTCTCACGGGTGAACAGTTCAATGTCCCGCTTCATTGTAGGATTTCTGCCATGTCTCTACCACTTAGTCTTGACCATCTCTGTTACTAAGTTATGGAATACTAAATAAATAAGTAATTAGATATCCTTACGCGTTACTGTACTCGTTAGCTTACTGCTAGACAATTAAGAACACTGCACGCCTGCCCACTCTGTTGCGCCAGATTTGAGAGAAATAAGCAACCAGGTTATGAAAACAAGCCCCAAAGAAGCAAACACACATACATGATGTTCTGTAATTTGAACCAAAACTAAGGGCCCTTAGGATGACTTTAAGACCTTGAACATGGTCATTTTGTTTTGTAACATTGAATACAACATTTAAAAAAAAGTATTTAAAAAAAAAAAAAAACCTGATTTTTTTTTTCCTCCAAATTCCGATCTTTTGAAAATCACAGTGCATGCGGGCTCCGATCGCGCCGATCACGTGATCGGATCGGACATCTCTAATTACTATAAACCCGACGCAGAGATAAGCCAGAGTTTACAAACCTTTGGCATGTGGGCAGCAACACGTTTTGACGCAGATAATTAGCTATACCATATGATATCGGCCCGAAGCGGAAGCGTCGTTACACATATATAGAATAAAGATATATGTGTCACAAAACTCTAATCAAATTAACAGGTTGTATTAATTATACTTGTGTGTTTATATAGCTATACCTAATATATAGTATAGACTCGTATATAATACCGTGTATAACTAAGCCTGTGTTGTATATTAGCATACACACAATGAACAACGCCTGTGTGTGTCAAATAAAAGTTGTATTGTTAGATGTTTAATTTTAGTGGTCTTTATGGCTTATCCACATTTTTGATTTCCAGAGAAGCGGAGATGCTGGCAGCAACATAAAGCTCCAAGCAGTGAAGCTGGCAATGGGCTGAAGGCAAAACCATCACTAGATTCCTGTTAGCATCAGCCGTAATATAGAAATACATACGATTGATGTGTACATTAGCATCTTACTAATGGCCGGACGTTACACTAGCTAGCCGGCTAAGCTGCTAGCTGCTAAACTGCGCCCGGCCGCGCTCGTTACTTCGTTAATATCAAATGCCATCATAACAATCCAGAACGCGCAGTCTCCTGGCACTGTTATTTCGGAGGTCGTGGGCTGCAAAAGTTTCATCATACTTAATCCTACGCAGTGGCACATGTATTGTAACGACCTTGTGTATTTATTTTTTTGAAATGTTGATATGTATTTCGCCAAGTGCTACTGTGCGCTTTCACGTACGACAATAAAGAGTGGAGAGTTTTGAAATGACAAATAGGCTTTATGTTCAATGTTTATTTGGCATTAAAAAGCGTGTCTAATGAGCCTGAGCGAAAAACATGCTAACGCAGAGCCACAGAACTCTAGCTATAGCCGATCAATACACCTGACTTATTGGATCCTACACAAACAAGCTTAGATACACATCGGAGAGTCCACCAGATTATAGAAAATTAATACAGGATCATCATCTGAGGCGATCAAGAACTCCGTGGCAGGGAAGCAGCACATAGACAACACACGGAGTAGCTTTAGGTTAGCAAAACACGGAGATTGGCTCACCCTTAACGCTGTTATTGCTGATCAAAAGTCGTGTTCAATGGCATTAAAACCGAGAAAAAAAGCGTGGTTGAAGGTTTATCCATAGGTTAATCAAGGGGCAAAATATTGGATAATCCATAATTCCATTCTTATGCCAGAATCGGAGAAGAAAAATTAGCTGCTAATGGTAGCCACAAGAGGTTTAGTGCAGCTTCCCGGTTTTTCTACGCGTCTCTCTCACTCCTTATTTGGTAAGCTGTGTGTGTATGGGGAACTTTCCGCCGATTCGCAATTGGCCT
>NW_011340072.1:0-3641 GCF_000735185.1 Notothenia coriiceps | reverse complement strand
TCATTGGGGCACTTGTAGTCGGTCCTCCTCCTGAGAAACTTTCATCTCTGCTGACATAGTGTCTCTACTTTAAAGAGTCCTCTCCTGCTGATGTTCAGGTGTATATCAGTATGTAGTGCCTCTACTTTAAAGAGTCCTCTCCTGCTGATGTTCAGGTGTATATCAGTATGTAGTGTCTCTACTTTAAAGAGTCCTCTCCTGCTGATGTTCAGGTGTCTATCAGTATGTAGTGTCTCTACTTTAAAGAGTCCTCTCCTGCTGATGTTCAGGTGTATATCAGTATGTAGTGTCTCTACTGGGACATGTCTCCATGCTTTAATGTTCAAAAAGCTCTTTATTTTTCTCATACTGTCTGTGCTGCAGCACCTCTTTTCATCCTCTGTCTGAAACCAGAGCCCAGTCTGCTCTGATTGGTTAGCTCTATTGTGATTGGTCGATTGCTAAGAGATGTCCCGCCCCTTAGCCTATCACGTGTTAGCGCGCTAGCCAATAGACGTGCCAGTGTTACATAGTGATGTAACTTTGAATGTAAACAAAGGAGTCCAATGGAAGCGTTTCAGGCAGGCTGTGTGGGAGAGAAACATAGAGATATTAGCATTTGCAAACCATTTACATAGAACACACTACAGGCGAGGGAAATCCCCAAAAAGCATAATAGGGCCTCTTTAACTGTATTTAAGTATGTTTTTTTTCTCCCCTCTGTTTATAGCACTTGCAATGGTTTGGCTTGGGTGAAGCTAATTAGTCATTATTCAATGTAGGCTATTATTGATAAAGCCTGCAGGATTCTTGCTATTTTGAGTTAGTATCTTCATGTTTGATTACACTTTCAGTTATTCTTTTTGGATAGAAACGTCAGCCAAATGAAGTATAATGAAATGCTAGTGCCAAGTGACAGGTGTGGCCCATTATGAGAGCCAACCCAACCTTGAAAATGATCACTTCATGCATTCAAGCAGCACAATCGTTAAGGCAAACAAAAGAAAGAGAAAGGAAGAGATTTAGTGAAAGCCATGTATTCATGAAAAACATTTTAAACTCTACTTTTCATAAATATACCATACTTGAATTGTCACAGTGTTTCTTGTTGGCCTCTCGCCTAAGGTCATTGTCATAACTTCCGTCAAGTTTTTGTTTTATATTTCGAATGAAATTTGCACAAGGTGTGTTTCCAGAAGCTTTGAATACAGTCACCTGATGTGTCGTCTGTTCAATCGAAAAGCAGACCTGGTTGATTTTAAATTCTTCGAACACTCAGGTGTGGAGCCATGACTCAGACACAATCATAATAACAGGTTTCTGAACACGCATAGTCACCTGAAGGTGTGGTCTGATTACAACAACTAAACCAAAACAAACAGCAGAGAACCTATATTCTTCTATAGATTTAAATAAACTTTGTGTAAATGAACACAGGTGATATTCAGGGATGTAATGCAAGGTAGGGTTTTCTTTACCACACAATACTATGATTTGTCTCGTGTCACAATCAGCTCGGCATGTGGGAATAAGGTGAGAGTGGTTTGTACCGTGCTGCGGGCAGTAGCCTACACACACTGAGCTCATCACAAGCTGCTGGAAACCAGTTAGAGAACAACACAGAGAGAACATGATGTCAAGTTTACATAATGTAGCCACCAACATGACTGATAAAAGATAAGATAAGAAAGGGGTGAGATAAATAATTAAGAGCATCCTTAGTTTGAGACCTATTCAGTTCAAAATACTCTAAAATCTTAGTATACCTTAATTTCACAAAGTGTAATATGATAGTTTCTCTTCCCAAAAAGTCGGGATAACCACGATGACATCACTGTGACATCATCAGGGTTATATTCATTCAGTTCCTACACAGATAACAGGTTGTGTAGTTGTCAGTGTGGTGAGTAATCAAAACAAAGTGGTTGTAAATGGAGTTTGCTGAGGTATTTCTGTTTGTGCTGATGGAACAAAGAGAAACCCCAGAGCCATGGTATCTCTTATCATACCACACACACGTCATCGGTTTCCCAACATGATGTCAAGTGACCTGAAAGACAAGTGGCAATATCAATACAATACTTTATACGAAATACAGAGGGTAGGAACTGAAAAATTCAAATTGTGTCCTGGGAAATTAGCCATTGTCCTACCAGCTTTGTACTGGAAATCTGAGCATGCATGCTTCACTGTTATCTGTGTCCAAAACCCCCTGTCAAGAAGCTGCTCTTCACTGAAGTGGACCCTCGCTCCGAGTAGCCGGAGGAACGCTGCCAAACAGAGAAAGAAAGAAATGTAGGACTTGTTGTTGGAGCCTCCCCGCTGCTTCATTTCATCCTCAGCCAGGAATCTCCACGGTTCAGCAGGCACATGTTGGCCCAGTGCCATCTCCTTGGTTTCCTAGATTTGCATGGCTGTCCGGACGTCAGCGGCTCCCTCCTCACCCCTCCTCACCCCCTCCACCAGCTCCTAAATGCGTCAGCAGTCATTCTTCCCCTCCTCGCCTCCCTGAAACACCTCACCCGACTCCCTCTGCACACTGTGTCCTTCAGGACTCCATAACTACAACCTCCCCTCCCCCAACCACGCTCTCTCTTCTCATTCTTATTCTATGTGTTAACAAGCACACTAATTATTCAGATATAACATCATTACATTCATAAGATACTCTGAGAATTGCCACTGAACACCTCAGTCTAGCCTAACGATCTGTTCTCCTTAGCAACGGTCTGTTTGCGTGTATTAACAAACTCTGAAATGTCCAAATTGACCAATCAGAATCAAGTATTCAACTAAGCCTAACACAGGTTATCAGAATCAGAATATTTGAGTGTAGAACTTGATTTTGTGACATTTTCTACTTCCTGTCTGTCTCCTTCTGCTGTTCCCGTTAGTGTTTACTTCCTGTGTCTCTTATTTTGATGTTCCCTTTAATGTTTACTTCCTGTCTGTCTTCTGCTGTTCCCTTTAGTGTTTACTTCCTGTGTGTCTTATTTCGATGTTCCCTTTAGTGTTTACTTCCTGTGTCTCTTATTTTGCTGTTCCCTTTAGTGTTTACTTCCTGTCTGTTTTCTTCTGCTGTTCCCTTTAGTGTTAACTTAAGGCACATACATATTGGTAAGCTTAACCCTCCTGTTGTGTTCGGCTCAAATCTGACCGATTTACTACTTTCATCAATCATAACTTTTTTGTTTTACATTTGATTGCATTAAGGCTTTATGATATCCTTCACAGTAGACATTTGAACATATATAACATATAACATATATAATTGCTGATCACCACTTTCATTGAATTTTGGATGATTTAGTCAACTTTGTAACACCCATGGTGTTCACGGAAAAAAATGACCGCCATAAAGAAAGGGAATTAGTAACCATCCGGATCAGATAAAACACACACACAAACACCACACACAAGCACATGTGCGCGTGCACACACACACACACACACACACACACACACACACACACACACACACACACACACACACACACACACACACACACACTCTAGACAGGAGCGGATCTAGACCATATTCGTTCCTACCCTCACCTATGGTCATGAAGGATGGGTCATGACCGAAAGAACGAGATCGCGGGTACAAGCGGCCAAGATGGGTTTTCTCCGCAGGGTGGCTGGCGTCTCCCTTAGGGATAAGG
>NW_011340071.1:39790-43596 GCF_000735185.1 Notothenia coriiceps | reverse complement strand
CTGACTGTAAAAATGTTGTATCAGCTATAGCTAATCCTCCCCATATGAACATCTCAAAGACCTATGCAAGTCATATCAACACTATTATAGCTTTACCGGCACCATTTAAAAAAATATTTTAAGTACAGTCATGCAAATTCTATCATGTAAATGTTTTCAATGTAACATCATTACTGTAAGGTATACAGTACATTCCATGGAGTTACCTTTTTCAATGGGGTGATTGACTGATAACAAGTGTTAATATTTTGCACATCAAGTGTCAATTAGTGTAGCTATGGTCTAAGTTTATGAGGAAGTGTTATCCACTGTGAGAAGATTATTTGTTGTTTTGTAGACATGAGTTACACAACAGATTTTTGATCTTTGTGTAGAGAATTGTAACTTCAGTTAGAGAATTGTGTGATCTGTTTTGCAAAACACTGCTTAGCATCTGCATTTTGTGTGATATCAATGAGAAATGGTATACTGTTGTAGAGAAATGGTTTTCTGTTTCGATGGCTGTGCTGTTGGTTTGATGAAAGGAATTTTGATTCTAAATAGTGGGTTTAGCGATTGAGAAAAACTGTAAATCAAATTGAGCCGTCTACTGTGAATTTTCATGGAGAGGTTGTCGTAATTTCCTAAAGATCAAATGGGTATGACTGACTCTCACATGATGTGTGTATTTATGTTTTATAACATGGCGTGTATACACATACACATGATGTCTTTTGAAGTATACACTGTGTGTTTGTTGTGTTCTGCACCTCTTCAAGGCAGTTTATTTTATTTGAATAATTTTTCATCACTCGACAAACCGTTTTCTAAGCTATTGTATACTTAAACCAATGTGATACGCTGTTGCTGATAGCACACCATAATGTTTCATGCATTCTACACTTAAGCTCCTCAGAACATTGCAAGCAATCTTTATAAACACTTTAAAACAAATGTTTACACATTAAGGACTCTGAATGTGCAAAAATCTGTGTTTTACTCTAGGTTTCATCCCCTTCTACACCAGGGGCTAAATGGAAGACTTCTCATCATCACGAGAAGCTAAATAAAATGTATTGATATTTTACCTCATCATTTCAAAAGAGCTAGTCTGAGTGAACCTTGGGCCTTTTTAGTTAGCCTCTGGAACAACATCTTCATAGAAGATATTTTCCATCTTCTGGTGAGGACAGTTCAAACCAACTAACTTGATTATAGATCCCCTGAAGGAAAGCAATACTTTACCAAGTAGAGGTCAATTTCCACCTAAAGGATCAATAAGTTACTTACACAGACGCGCTGTCTGTGTAAGCTCAAATTGAAACACACATATGTTATTTTCCGGCGACTCCTTTGTTATCAGCCAAAGAAGGCAGCCAGCACAAGCAATGTTAACCGGTTTTCTTTCAGGGACAAAGCAAGTGGATGAGATTTAAAAAAATCAATCAACTTTGAGTAATTATTTCTTGAAAAATAACAGCATTAAGGCTGTGGGTGGACAGTGCACTACAATACCTTTGTACATCATTGCTAATTATGGGGTGCTATTCAATTAAGCTACTCTACCAACACAGTAAGTAGAAATCAATTACACAATTTGGATATCAACTATTGTATTTGCTACGGTATATGTGTAGACATATTTGACTTATATATTCAGTATGTAATACTTCGGCTCAGATTTTTTTTTTTATATCTTATTCGACCTCTCTGTAGCTCTCAACACATAAACAAGTTCCAGACAGAGCATTAAAAAGCAAGCCCCTCTCTTTAAAAATATAGAAGAGCAGAGGTCTCTGCCCTCTGTGGCCCCCAGGAAGACACTGGGTACTGTAGTAGAGCCAGATTGCTCTCTGTGTCCACTAATGCAGGCACTCAACAAGACTGGACTCTAAAGTAAGTCAGTGGAGCATGGAGAACACACACACACACACACACACACACACACACACACACACACACACACACTTTTTGGCAATCGTAGCATCTTTGGGCAGAGAGACTTTCTGGGTCAGAGTGACGCAGTTAATTGACCAAGACAGGGTAAAAGCTGTAACTCGCCAAACTCCCCCCAGAAAAGCATCTGACAATTCTGAAATGATGTCCTGGCATGATATGCTTCCTTCTGTACCACAGAGCCTCAGAACTCCATCAGCTCACCCAAACGTTAATGCATTCATATCCTGAAGCACAATGCCATTCACATTAGTACTTAGGTTGAATGCAGTGCACTTGGTGCGGCTGCAATGAGCCATTGGAGTTAGTGATTTGTTTCTATATAGAGCTCTTCAAATAGCTGTTATTGATCCATCTGTCTATGAGCATAGGAGATTGCATGTGAAGGCCTAAATATCCGGGTGGTTGACAGGAGTGTTATCGTGCCTGCATGCATGATAAACACACTAAAGAGCAACACACTGATATAGTGCAGTAAAATATGACTTAACAAAATGGAATTTGTGCACATTTAAGCCCTAAATCTTCTTTGACCAGAAATCCCTCAAGAGAAAAAGACACAAGGTCAATACCACAACATCAATTCGAGTTTTTTATTCTATAAAAAGGCTTTTGAAAGCGAAGGTCACTTAGTGTTTTCAGAGATGAAGGTCTCGACCCTAAGCTTTAGTCCCATACGAAGTATTATGTAAAGACGAACTATTGTGTAACTTCTGTATGTGTGTGTTCTTTGTGTTTATTATGTGAATCCAGTGCATTGGCATGTTTTGTCTATCCCCATAGGTCTCAGCTGGCAGTTTGTAATTAGTGTGTATGCAAAGAGTGCTGCAATGGAGATCCCACAGGGACTTATATGACACTGACACAGAGGACCCTTGTAATCACAAACATACACGCAATCACACACATGCATACCTGCTGGCTTACACGTGCCAATATTAGTCACGTATTGACACAGGGGTCTTTTGGGAGGCATTTGAGTGTAAACATTTGGACGAAGCAGACCAAATAAACACAGTCCACAGACAAACCATGAGGGCACAAGGCAGGGGCTCGATGTCGCGAAGCACAGAAACATTGGCAACAGGGACAATCACTTCCTGATGTGTTACTGCCTTACAACTGGCTCATGATAAATCCTTGTTTATTTCTATGACAGGAAGAGCTATGTGGCACACGCTACAGCTGTTCCATTGTGAGTATTGAAGATTACAAAGGTGTTGAGCGGCTTTCCTTCCTCCTGCCAAAGCAACATACCATCTTTGTCCTTGTCATTTCCCTGGAAATTGAGGTGAGGGTTCAATGGTCCCTAGGAACCCGTTACAGACAGAAGCACTTCAGGGCAAGCTCCTGGTAAAGCTTTGGTTTCAGGCTCATCACACTGACAATGCTGATCATTGAGAACGCCCAGAGGTTGGGTTAATGCAGGTTAAATTATTATCATCACAAAGAATGGAGCTTGACTAATTGGTCTGTTGACGTAATTTTCCGTTCTTTTAGAAATGAACAGAGGTCAAGCTGCAGCAGGTTGGTCCAGTCTCTCAGCAAACACACAGTGTGTGTGCATTTTTGCAAGTGCATGGCCAGCCGAGGGGCACCAACTCCTGCAGGCAATATGCAGAAAAAACGATCCATTGTGTTCAACTGATCATAAGAAAGTGACATGATTCAACATTATTTTACCACTCACTCAAGAGGGGAGCTGGATAGCTTTAACAGCCCACACTATACATTTGAAAAGGTGCATTAGAGCAGGGGTTCCCAACCTTTTCTCCCAAGAGCCCCCCCAAATGACTCCTGTTGGAAGTTGCATCAAATCTTTGGGCGCGCCCCCCAGGTTGGGAACCACTGATCTAGGTCATTTATTGTTT
>NW_011340071.1:0-39493 GCF_000735185.1 Notothenia coriiceps | reverse complement strand
TCCCAAGAGCCCCCCCAAATGACTCTTGTTGGAAGTTGCGCAGGGGGCGCAACAGCGGTAATTAAAGTTTAAAAGTCTCAAAAATGCTACAACTACTGTCACAAACTGGATGAATGTGAAGTATTTTGTTAAAGGAGGATGAAAGCATAATTAAGGAACACTATTGGAGTGACTTTCATGGTTATTGGACTCAGGATGAATTCATTTGGATTCCCGCTGTATGAAGAAATTAAAGGACGGCGCGAAGTGGAAACAATTCACAAAGGTATTAAACTGTTTAAAACACATGCTCAAAGTAAGCCGGATTTTGCCGATATGTTTATGTGGATTCAAAAGTCGTTAATAATCTACAAAATGGAGGAGACCGATCTGATCGGAGCAACTGTGACAAATAATGCAACTGAAACCGGCATGGAGAATGACTATGTTTTAAAAATGCGCTTATCCAGAAAAGCCTGGTTTGAATGCGCTTATCCAGAAAAGCCTGGTTTGGACAATTTACGGGCAGAAGAAACATTTCTATTTATGCCTTTATTAGCTACTAACTTGAATTTTTATTAAAATTAATTAATCAATTATTTTTTATATTTTATTGTAATGTAGAGACAAGGCTTTTAGTGACAATAATGTATTGCGTTACAATTATATAAAAAAAAAAGAGAAAAAAATTTATAAAAAAGTCTAAATATGATATTTGGCCTCAAATCATCTGAGGCCTGGCGCACCCCCTGCGATCTTTGGCGCCCCCCAGGTTGGGAACCACTGCATTATAGACATGGATCAAGAGAGGAAGGGGGCCCACAGCGACAGCTTACTGTATGTATAGGGCCCGTAGTTTTGTCCTACGCCCCTGCACAAACACTTACCAAGAGTTTCAGAGAAGAAGAACAATGAGGTCTGAGGTGGTGGGCGGTATATTTCAAACTCTGGGTTCATTACAACTTGTGAATTGACTGACATTTCCCTTTCCCTGCTGAGCTCTCTCATAGCAGTATGATCATAATTTCGGATCTCAACATTTCACTGAGTAAAATGTATTCATAAATAAAAGGAATTACGGCCAAATCTATAAAAAGAACTATCCAGGTTTAAAACAAACTTACACCAGACACACACGCACATAGATGTGTTACTAAAACATCATAAAGTTCTACACTGAAGACTCATGCTAATGAATCCCACTGAAACCCAAGCACTTATAGTTAAGCCTCATTGCCTCACACTGACAGTGTTGTGAGTGCTGAGTGGCTCCCTTGCGTCTTCCTACTTCCTTCTTTCCCTCCATTCTCCACTCCCTCTTTTGCTTCTGTCCATCTCCCTCTCTCAGAGATATTGTCAGCGCAGACAGGGAACCACACCGCATCATTAACCGCCTCTCACAGTACCGTCTGCACCCCAGATGCAGAGAACAAGGCTTTTATGTGCTGGCTGATGGACGGTCTAATTCTCTATTAATGGGGGCAACGCAGCCTCATTGCTCATTAAAAATGAATGGAGACAAGCTCTCTGCAGTGATAGTTACACATACACACACCCGGGTATGGCCAACCCCGCGTAACACTGACAACAGTGGGCACTTAAACAGACACATACAGTGAGATGCAAGCAGAGAGAAACAAATACACAGACAATCAAGATGTATTTAGGAAGAATCAGATTTAAGTTCCTGGAGTGACGGTCACACTGAAGCAGGATCTCTCTCAGGCCTTTTAATAAGGCATAATAGAGGTAGCATATTTGCTTCATAAAATGTTAATACAAGCCTATTGAGTAAATAAGAAGCAGCACCAATACAAAGGATTATTTTTAAAGGTTTGAATTTGGTAGAGGAGCAGCTCAGGAATGGTCGCTACAAGAGATCCTAGGACATATGTCATGTGGGATAGAGAACCAATATTTGAATAAGAAAACTAAAGGTGACTGTAGAGTGCAAAAACAAACTGATGACGAGTTGAAAGTGAGAAGAGAATAACTTAAAGAGAGAGAGAGAGCGAATGCAAGAAGAGACTTGAGGTTAATGACGGCTGTCCTCCATAAAACAACTGTATGGGGGTGCTGTCATTAGGCAGGTAATTAACTAACATGCCTTATTAGTTTCAATGAAAGAGAGTTGCAAATAAACGAGGCAGAAATGCTAAATGATGACATTCAGTGAGGAAATGACAGTGAGATTAAGAGTGAGAGACAAAAGTGTAGCGGTCTCCAAGTGAGGGCCGGCATACAGCACACAGTAGCACGCATTCAGCCATGCAAATTTGACGGTTTGTTCAATTACGGCTAATTTATGTTTACACAGGAAAGCGGAAAGAAACCTAAACAAGGCCGAGCAGCCTCAAGGGCCAAAGCTATTAACTAAAGCAGCCTTTTTTATCGATCAACTCGAATATTAAAAGTGCAGCCAGCCACCATCAAGACCTCCTGTTTAACTATGCTTACATTAGAGGCGGAGACACAGTGATAGATTGCCTTGGGATGACGGGAGATGGCTGTTCCTGATTCTCTCCACATGACACACTTTTACCCAACAATGTTCCCTGGCTAAAAGTGCTGAGCTGTGACTTCTGCTAAATCACAATTAAACAGGCAATCTGCTCAGTGCTCGTAAATAAATCAGCTAGACAAAAATACTTTCACCGTCGAATACTCATGCACCAACAACAAGAGTCATTTATCATTGTCTGTGCATGGGCAATAAATTATATTGATGCTGTTTTTAAATGTACAATTATGATTTTGTTGTTTGACCTGTGGGTCACTGTATTAAACACATTTTCCTGAAAACGTATTTGTAGTTTACCAAGTGCTTAATCAGAATAACAGTAGAGATGCTAAAGCTGAGCGTTCAGATTTAGTTACGTTTGATATAAAATTGCACATAAATATGTTTTTTTGTATGACATTAACACAACAAATGAAACCAAACCAAAGAACAAATATAAAAGTACAGAAGAGGGATTAGAAGATAATAAAGCTTTATTTATATGAGATAATAAGAAAAAGGTGTCACGTGGAAGTGAGAATGTCCGATGGTTTATAGCTTTCTTTCTATAGTGTAGGCCTACTTTGGTATTAATAGTAATATAACGTGTATTATAAAAAGTGCACAGATACATCATTTCAAAGAGCATACGGTTCATCAGACTGGTTCTCTAATGTTCAGCTGGCTGGAACATGAACTGTTTGGCAACTTGAGTATAACTATTCCATCATGAAAAGTCATTGTATCTATAGGATAGAGATAGAAATGGCAAATCGTTGGCCTCATAGCATAATTACCTAAGTCATATTTTGGCCAAATTATAAAAAATAAAAAGGTCTTACATGTTTGCTTTTTTGTTCTATTTCTAAAAACCTTAAAAAATGACTTAGGCAATTATACTATGAGGCTAACAAAATGTTTGCATGTGCTCCTAGAAAAAAACTATTATCGCATAGACCTACATACTCCTTTTAACATATAATAATATAGCCGCGTTCACACCGGAGTACTTTTCCCACTTTAGTTCCGATTTAGTTCCGAAATGTCGCGTTTACACCAAAAAGAGCCGGAACTAAAATTAGTTCATGAGACCCTTTTTACCCCCTTTTCCGTCCCTGCTAGAGAGCAGGGACTCTCATGCGGCTCTCTTGTGAGAAAAGAGCTATATTTCTGATTGGCTGGGCGGATTGCAAACCAAGCCCCGTAAAACTCAAAAAAAGTGTTGTGAAGCCACCATTTTATTATCCTCGCATTAGCATTATTAGCATTAGCCCAGCGCAGAAACTTAGAGAGACTAATTTATGGCAGCACAAAATAAAACATGGGAGCGGTTGAGATGAGGAGGTGTCGGTGTTCTGGTGATTTACTCGGAAGGCTTCAGTAGAAGCTGCTGGGACTGGATGTATAATAAGCCAGTCCCCAACTCCGGGGACTTCCGGCCGGGGATTTTGGGCGGCAGTATACGCCGTGAAGTTGTTTGGGGCCTGCCAGTAAACCCAAAGCAGAAGAAGAAGAAGTGACGTCAGCGGCTTCATTTGCCTAATCCACCCCCAGGGATTTATTCCGGTGTGAACGCGATCTGTACTTAGTTAATCAGAACTAAAGAGTTCTGATGAACTAAATTCTCATGAACCTTCAGTTTAATGCCAAGCTTATACTGGCGGTTTGAGGCAATAGTCAACTCATTTGTTATATTGTATGTGTTACTGTGTTTTACCGTTAATTCTTTTTCCCTGTGTGTATTTAAACTAGATATGTTAGTGTTGAGATAATTGTTCTTCTTCTTCTTTCTCTTGAGTCCCTCACTCAATGTAACACATTTCACATTTCCACTTTTGTTGATCCAGTTTACTTGGTATTGTATTAAAAAAATGGTTTATAATAGCTTTGGTCCATTACTTGTTTATGACTTCATTGTTTTCAGTTTCACATCACTATCATTAATGCTGACTCTGAGGCGTTCTGATATCATTACACATTGAGTCTTTGTGTAAAGTTGAGAAAAACAAGACAAAAGTCAGAATAGACTATCAAAGTGCAAGAATAAAGCCCTGCAGGAAATGTTTTTTTGAATGTCATATTGCACAAATGATGTTCATTTAGGATAAAGAAAACAAGCTAATGGTAACACCAGAAAGAAAACTGAAAGCAGGTTATTGCCTCATAAAACATATGCTATTTTAGGACATGAAAAGGGTGTTTTCAGTTGATGAAAACACACATTTCCAGGACGCATAATGTACCTCTCATTCAACAAAACACTGAGTTATGAGAATAGTAATTTGTGCAATATCACCTTATCTGCAACCAAAGCATTTCACTTCACATACCACCATTTTCATTTGATCTTTGAAGAACAGTAATGACTTCTCTCTACAGCTATGAAACACTTTGTGAACAACATAATGAAAGAAAGGATGAGACATTCTCCAACACAAAATTACCATATACAAATTGCGGCATAGTGCAAAAGGGCTTGAACACCAAATCATTCCAAATGGAAATTATTCTGTTTAAAATGACAGTTGTACATCACAGATCGCTTTCCTTTCTGCCACTGTCGGCGGTGGAGGCTAAGGACACGCAGGGCCGAATAAATGAGCTTAATGTTCATTCATTTTCCTCACTTTAACAAAACATCCCCAACTGATGAAACACAAGATAGGACGCAGAGCTTTTTCTCTCTCAATCAAAGTAGGGGCCATGAAATGAGTGGAGGAGTGCACACATGCACACAGAGGCACAATTGTGCATACCATTGGACAAAAGAAAAAACAACTTCCCAAATGGATCAAAAGCTCTCTCTGGAAGCCCTGTGGCTGCAGGTTTCAATTATTTCAAATATGCGTGTGGACATTTGTCTTATGTCTGTGTGCAAGAGAGAGCTAGTGAGGGAGATGTCCCTGTCCGGCCGCTACTCTCCGTCCCACAAGCAACTGATTGTGGATAATTCGTCATATTCATTATTCTTCGGGCCATGAATACCAAAAAGGGAGAAGAGAGAGAGAAAGATGAAGACGGCCAGCCAGCCATCACAACAAGCCCTATTTACCCCATCACACAATCTGTTAGCACTGACAGATTACCCCACATCACTGAGCCCAACATTAGTCTCAGACGGCCTGCGCTTCGCACTGCTTAACCCTCTCTCCCTTTTTAAATGGCGCCCTGGGAAACCAAACAGTTTCATTTTTCCATCAAAATTAAAATCTGGAGGATTTAACATCAGGTTTGACAGGGAACATAAGAAAACAAGATGAAAAGAGACGTTGTGAAGCATTGTGCAATGACGGAAAAGGTCTTGATTTACACAACCTTTCCATCTCTGCTATAGGCTATAAATAAGTAAACAGTAAACAACAGGGATCCAAATTGATGTCAGGCTAACTTATTTACTCTGCCTTTTCAAATAAAAGAAAATATGTTGATGAAGCATCACCTAGGGCACAACATTATAAACATCACTGAGTCAAAGCTTTTGTTTTTATACGGTTTTCACCATACAAAAAAGACACAAACACAAGAGCCTTTAGACACACCTAAGTTAGAAACAATAGCACATGATGAAAGGAGGGTAAACAGATGAGACTAAAGCAGTTACATGGGGTCACACAAATGCAGCTAATATGTGCAACAACCAAGTTTGTCCTCTTCTGCCCTGTCATCTCTATTCATGACATCATGAACCATGTTGGTTTTCACCTTTACTTTTCATCACTTCTCTTCAACCTCCTCCTGTTTTGTTCACCTTTCCATTTCCCTCCCTACAGATACCCTTTCTCCCGTTCTGAACCCACTGACATGAGACACAATCACCTCCACCCGGTTCATTTTGTGTCTTAGCGTGAGACTAGCTTCTCCTGATTTGCTCTGACTTCCTCCTGGGGTGATCCAATCCTCCACTCTTTCGCACCTCACCGCTAAAAGTCAGTGGTTCAGGCCTCCCAGGAAAATATAAGGTCTGTTGTCCATCTGTCATGGAAAAGCTTCCCAGAATCACACTATGATGACTCAAATGACCACTGAACCAACTTCTTATACATGACTCTAATACACTAACCAAGTCTATGCTACTGAAAGACAGAACAGATGAAAGAGAATTTGCTCAACTTTAGTGCCTGGAAAGTATTCTAATAACCAAGTGAAAAGATACTGGATTGCAGTTTATTAAATGAGCCTTTGAAATGATTCAAAGTGTTAAATCCTTCCACACTATTACTGTACCAAAGAAGAAATGAAATAGAAAGGTGCCATTTTGTGGCTAAAAGAATAACTGTTATTTTCTTCAATAACAGTTCATTTGTATTTTTGGGCTTTTTGTGATCAAAGAAATTGGGTTGGCGGCATGTGTGTAGTGCCGTGCTATGCCAGGAAGCCCACTGAGAGAGCACAGTCATTTAATCTAAGATCAAGCAGCCTTGGAAACCTCCTCACTTGTTTCCACTGGGAACAGGATGCAAGTCTGGACCTCAAATCCATCCATCCACATCGCTCGTTGTATCCTTCCTCCCTCCTAACACTTGTCTCTCACTTCTACTTCCACCGTATCACTTGTTAGTTCTCCTTTTCAGTAGAAAGACTCAACATGAAATCATCAATGGCATCACTTTTAAAACCTCACTGAATTACAGACCTATGAATTTAAATATGGCTAAAGTCGTTATATTGACATTATGATCATGTAGCAAGCTAACACAAAAGGAAATACTAAATCTTATGATGCGTCCCTGAGGAACTGCAGATGTGTCAGCCTTCATACAAGTCGAAGTAAGTGTATTTGGTATTCTACATCCGCCTGGCGGAGCCTTAAGAACATGTTTAGATCCTGTTGATGGTACGCGAGTCAGATGAGTTGCCATTAAAGATTCACAGCGGGTCGGGATAAGCTGGAGGTCCTAGCAGATGAATGAGGCTATTTTCTAGTTGCTTCAAGGTTAGCCAGACCTCGGCAAACGTGCTCCAGGGGCTAACTTATTTCTATCATCATTACAGGCCCCAGCTGCTAGCTAACTCTCTACTCTCAACCCAAGGCATGCCATTCATCCATCTGAAGACAAGAGGGCAGGGAGGAAAGGACAAAGTGATTACTGTTTTAAAGCGTGGCATCAGGCTTAAGGCTTTTTCTTATTTGTTGCTGCATCCTTGCAATATTAATTGATTCTCCGCATCTGTTATCACTCTTGATATTTTAATACTGTGTCAATGGTCATCTGATGAATCTATGTCTTACATTATTTTTAATAAGCGCTGATACATTTAGTCATTTAAATGTTTGTGTTAAGTGATTTACCACTGAATTAAATAAGCAAAAATAGCACACATTTGCTGGTTCGAGCAGATTTTCTCAGTTTTCTATCAGTGTGAATTAAATACATTTGGGAGTGTTGGTTCAGCAACAACACAAACACAATTTACAAGAATAGGTAAATAGGTGTTGTGAAAGAGACATACGCAGACCAATATGAATATAGAGCTGTGGCTTAGCACAACGACTTTAGAGGGAAACAGCTAGCCGGGCTCTGTCTAAGGATTACAAAATAATAAATCTTTGTTGCACATAAAACCCAAACTTGTCTTTTTGTTCTTTGGCCGAAAAAAACACAGATATAATGTGTAGAATAGCATACTTTAGTGGTGTTGTGAAACCATTAAAAATGTACATTTTAGAGGTCAAAATGTGGGGCAATGGGTTCATTGCCATTTTAAATGGGGGGAAAGCCACACAAACTCTATACCAGCTACACCCCAGGCAACCAGCTATAATACTTTCAACCAAAAAGCATTTAATAAAGTCCTCTCACTTTGACTCTACCGTCTGCTCCACCCACAAGCTATTCTTCATTCATCTATCTCTATCCCTTCTGGGAAATCACACTTGATCCCTTCTTTCATCACATCCCCACACTTTTCCTCTCCTCCCCCATTTGTCCATTCCCGTTATCCTTCTGAGGGAGACTGGAGAATTTACAATCAATCAGAAACTTATCCATCAACATATGTGTCTTTGCTGATCAGTCCTAGCCACCTGCTCCCTTTCCTGCAAATATCTCAATATTTCGTCCTTCTCTACATCCCTCCATCTTTATCTTTCCCACATTTATAACGTTTGTTTCTCATTCCGTCTTTCCTCCAATGACTTCTGTTAAGTTCTTCCCTCCATTCCAGGGAGCACTGGATCAAAGTCATGAATAATGTGGGTTAGCCACAGGCATGTAAGCTGACGGCTTATACCCTCCTCCCACCGCCCCCTATTAACACACACACACACAACTTCCCACTCAGTCTGACACACACACACACACACACACACACACACACACACACACACACACACACACACACACACACACACACCTATTGTAAACAGAAACCCATTTTGCTATATAGGCTAATTCCCCACTCAGATCAGATGTCTGGTGTTCATTGATGTGGGAGGAAAATGAAAGCACAGATTTGTGAGTGTGGTAATTCAATTTCCTTCATACTCCATATCTGTGCTCTCAGCAGGGCCGAAACAGCACAGGGGAACGATAAATAGTCATGACAAGTGGCAGCTACATATGGGCCGGAACCACGCATCCACACTTAGACCAAGGAAACTCTGTACAGTACATGTCTAAATTCACAACCTCTCGGTGGGCTGTGAATATGGCCTTGTTTCACAACAAATACACATTGGTATGGTTGAGTTAAGTGGTTAGTAAAGAAACCATTTTTATACCAATTAACATCTTTGATATTAATTGGTATAGGTCTTTAGGCCAAAGTTCTCGTCCTAAGTTGGTCGTTCCAAAAGCCACTGTCCATCTGTTTACTGACTCAGTTTAACTTCAACAGACCCGGAACATTCATTTGTCACTGAAGCGAGGTAGTCAGTCATCCTAAAAATGAATGGAAACCAAAATGCAGTTCACTGCAGCCTCTACTGTATGAAAGGCTAGGTGGGTAGCATTCCATTTGATTGGGATAATGTGTTAATTTGAGTCTCTTTGGACTTGGCTAGAACCCTTATCTTCAGAGGCAGTGATGGATATGTGGGTCAATTCAATCAAACTATGCATCTATATGTCAAAAGGAAGATGAAATGATAAAGGGTGAAGAACTGCAGTGTATCTGTGTGTGTGCAGGACAGCTTGCCTGTATGTCTGTCTTCTGGTCCCTGAGGGGTGAACTGCTGTCAGTACTGCACCTCAGGGCCCCGCCTGCCCATCTTATTCACTTGAACTCATCTAAAAGAGAAACTTAATGTTGGAGCTTGTTAAATGGGAGCAAAGCTTTGGAAAAAGTGTGAGGGTGTTAAGTGGAAAGAGCTGGGAGTCATACAGAGTGGGATGGCTTTGAAAAAAGAAGAAAAAGAAGTTGAGGACTTGAACTCAGGTAGCTGGAGACATAATTATAAAAATGATATTAAGTGAAGGTAATACAAATCACATGTCTGTGTTACTCGATCATTAAGAGTATGACACGCTTTGTGATTTTCCCATAATCTAATCTTTCAGCAGCATGTGTTTCCAACCATCTCAGACTCTTTTTTTTACATAATCACGGCTACTTGACCTCCCATCTCTTTCTGCGCCTCCTCACTTACACAACTCTCCCACCTACACCACTCTGCATCTTTCATGTCCAAGAGTCATGGAGCCGAGAGAGGGAAGAGAGAGAAACAGAGCTATAATACTCTAGCGACCAATATATATATATCTGTCTGCTACTCATGAGTAATAAGTACAGAGCTTATGAGTAATTCACTGAGGTAAAAAATGCACATGCCTGTTCATAACAGTTTGTTGAGGTAAAACACTACACTCTGAGTGAAGTGCAATATACCATATTTTTCCCTCACTTCCAATAATGAAGAGGAACTGGGTACCAAAAATAGTTATTTCCACCTCCCACCTGGTTCTTTGGCGAAAAGGGCTCATAGAGAAGGTTCATGGGGGTGAAAGTCATCCTCCGTCAACCCGGAAGATTCTGTCAGCGGGTTGCCTGCAGCCACACCTCCGCCAGCACAGACCCTCCAAATGACTCTACATGACAACCCTGTACCAATCAAAAGCACTGTTCTTGTGACCCCACAAGCCACCGGCGCACCAGAGAAGGTACGAGACAGACAGACTGATTACACAGCCTGTCTCCATGTCATTATACAGCCTTGTCTAACCCTGTCTACCCCTTAATCTTTCTCCTGCTCGTCTATTCCTTTACCCCCTTCCTGTCCGAAAGGCCTTCGACCCCCATTACATTTTTGGTGAATAACACAGGAGCCCTTTGAAAAGATGTGTGATTGCAGAGAGGGAGGAAAGTGTGTTGAGGGAAAAAAGGGTTGTGTGAAGTTAACAGAGACGCTCTCAATGGGCTCTGAAACCAGACTGAATGGAGTGGCAGAAAACAGACAGGTAGATTTAACGGAGGAGATTGGAGAGGACGTTTGTTTAAGTCAAGGAAAATAGAGAAAGGAACAGAGAAGTGATACTAAACTGAAAGCCCATGGGTCTCATCTGGTGTCAGGTTGCCCAACAAACATTTTCAAATACTCAATGAAAAGTATAAATAAATTCAGAAATCAAATATGCAGGTGAAAACAACTAGTAGCTTAAAAGGAACAAGAGTTAGGCGGGAAGAAGATAATTCTGATCAATGGATTTGTTTTTCATACTTAGGAGCTTAAATATGCAATTAACTCTTAATATGTTTATGTTTATGAATAAATGCAACATTGGAGTGATTACATGATGGAAGAGTTAACAGCTTAATCTTAAAAACGCTTTTCAATCCAATCAATGTATTCACGCCTAAAATACGGTTGCAGCTATTAAATGCAAGAAAGAGATTTAGCACATGTCAATCCATATGCCAAATAAGTGTATTTTTATGTTTAGTTGATTAGTCAGTTAAACTGAATAAGTAAGATGAGTTATTGGCCTTTTAACTTTAATTCATACAATCTGATAAATACTTTTAATGTTTGTTTATTAACTGGCCTCCAGTGATGGCCACAGTCACACAGGGTAAAGCAATTACACTGCTCCCTCACCTCAACTAGTTTGACCTAATTTCAGTCGCAGTAAACCACACCAACAATTAACACCATTCATTTGATTTAAAAGTTAAACATTTAGCACAGCTAACACAAGTATTTGTTTGTACCATTAACTTTTGTTGTCTTTAAGTTACCGTGGTCGTTGGGGGGGGGGGTTACTTCCTGGTTCAGCAAAAGGTGTGGCGGAGGACCACACGCTTCCATGTCAAAAAGGGGGGATTTGGGTTGTGTCAGTGTACTCTTGTATTCTGTTAATCATAATTACCCCTTGTTTTTTCCATTTGGTTAGGCGAAGCCACTTTATATATGTTCCTTGTTTCGTGTCCTGCTGCCCTGCCTACTGCTTGGTCCCTAACACTTCCTGCCAATTTGCAAAAGTGGTCCTCAGGATAAGCAAATGGAGTATCCTTGAATTGGAAAATGAGGCACCAGTGCATATAAACATATGTAATGAGGCTGCAGCAGCACTGGTAGTGGCATCGGGTGGGTGAAGTTTGAGAGCTCTCCTCAGTCTCTTTCTCCATCTATCCACCTACCACTGTTAGAAAACAGTCGCCCCTGACCTGGAATTCTGCACACATACTGTGAAATACACACTATGATCATTATTTTCTATCATTTTAAGATTCGTTGCCAACATCAAGGCAGAGGGTAATTGCTTCACACAGTGGCACACTGCTGAGATCAGTGTGGCTTTCAGTTACTATATCTGCTGAAAAGTTAGTAAATATTATTAGTGCTTAGTGTTTGGTCCCATGTAGTGAATGTTCACACTGAGAATGTCAGCTTTGGCACATTATCCCCATTTTCGTGAAGATCAGTGGTGTTAAATTAATAACTCCTGCCGTGAGAGTAGGGTGACGAAGCAAAATGATCAAGGGGCTGATTTTTTTCAAGGCAACAAAACACCATGCATGCACACACACAACCACCAATGCACACATCAAAATAAAACAGCAGTTTTTCTTTATTCTGTTGAAAAGTTTAATTGGACTCGTATTTAATGAGACGTAGCCATGTTTTTATTCATGATGGTGCTTTGTTCTATTATTCTCTGCAGTGCGGAAATCAAACAGTAAACATCCATTGTGTTAGTGTGAGACAAATATTGTATCAATAATGTATTTATATGAGCTTATTCACTGTATATGCTCATGCTCTATGGCGATGTGTCAAACTCTACCCTCAAAGGGCCACACTGGGAAATGAGATTCACATCAAGGGCCAGGTATATATATATATGTATGTTTATTGACATTCTTTTATTTATAAAAGAAAACGAAATTCTACACGCAAGACTTTAAGAAATTCAACAAAAAATATGCTTTGCCTTCATAGCCATTACAGAAAAGGAAGAAAATGCATTCTGCGGGACATGTAATACAATTGAAAAACGGAAAGATAGCTGATCATAAAGTTATCATATCCCATACAGTCCAACCGTCAGCCAAGCAATCATATGCATATAAAAAAATAAAAAGTACAGCAAAACTCACATGGAGCCTATTTCACAGACCTAAATCTGACACATCAATGTCGGCAAACTATTTCGCCACATGGAGACCTATTTCCAGCTATCAGACATATTTTCTTTCATGCAGTTTAATCAGTTCTGTTTCAACTTCAGAGTGTGTGAGTGTGTGAGTGTGTGTGTGTGTGCGTGTGCGTGTGTGTGACAATTGCGTCCTTTTCCTCTCCAACAGTCAACTCATCACGTCTGTCAGTCTCCTTCTTCTGCGCTGATAAATAATAAATGCTGGAGGTACAGTACGAATCAAAGACAGTAATGATGGATGAATGTTTCATGCTGCCATTCATTTTGTCATCAATGGAGGAGGTATCAACATGTGCCTGGCTATTGCTTTAAGCAACAATGGCACTCCGTCAACGTCATGTGCATTTTTCATGTTCTCGTACCTTACCCCTTACCCAGCTACGTATCTTTTTCCAGCCTTGCCTTTATCCTAATCTCCCTCCTTCCCTGCACACCTTCATAATAAAAGTGCATACATATAATGATGCTAAATTGTGTTTTATTGAGCTGTTGTGATGGTCAGCCTCTACGTCCTTGACACAGATGCTGTAAAGAACTACTCAACCCCTCACAGCTGAATCACCTTTATGGTTGCTATCATTAAAGCAAGATGATGTACCTTTTCAAAGAAGAAAGGTTGCACTCATAAGCAATAAAACCAGTCCTAGATTCCAAACATACAGGGGTTATAGATATTGTTGCATTACTGGCATTACTGAGTCCGTTTGCCTTCGAAATACTCTTTCTTGTGACAACAAGGGAACAATATATTGTCACGATGTCACAACAGTGGCGTGTGTTCAAGTAACATAGGCTCTATTTTATCTATTCCTTCAAAAAACTCACAAAAACTCACCTCTTCAATCTGGCTTTTAATGTGTGATTGTTTTTGTATTATTTGACTTTAACTTTAACTATATATTTATTTGTTGCTCCTTTCTTCTCTTTTCTTTTCTCTTCACTATTATCTGTAAAGCGTCTTTGAGCACCTGTAAAAGCGCTAATAAATTAAATCTATTATTATTATTATTATTATTATTTAAGCCTGACATGTAACTAGTTGTGTGTGCGGCAAGGAGTGTGTATCCATAACATTGTACATGTACCAGAAGAGACTGCAGCATCACTATCCTATATGCAGCGAAAACTAAGGAGAGACTATTGATTTTGTGGAAAAGAGGACGCTGATAACGAAAGTGCGAATTCGTCATCCAGGGAGAGCCTCAGAGGGAAATGGCCAGTGCAATAATCAGCAGAGAGGAGCCTGCAGGGAGGCATTCACACACAAATACACACATAGGCTTTATAAAGACACAGAGAAGAGGATGTGCAAGACAAAGACATGACAAAATCTAATAGAAAGACAAGAACTAATGGCCCAAAGAGTCTCATACACACCAACCCAAACCATGTGAAAGCCAAGAGCTATTTGAGGTAACAGCTGGTTTTTCACAATAGCACCCTCATATATATATATAGCCATGTGCGTGACAATCTGATCGTGATTAACAGTCACATTGTTCAATTAAAGCCACAACAGGTGTCTGATGTAGACAGTGTTACCAAGTTAGTCACTGTGTATTAACTAAAGATGTACAGAGTGAAGAGTTTGATTTTTTCTCTTCTCTGCTTTAGAAGAGAAAAGAAAAAGAAGAATAATGAAAAACACTTGCATCATTGTTTTATCACATTCTGTGGCTGCAGAGAAGAAAGTAAGACAAATGTTTTCAACAAGATTGGGATAAAGATTCATTGAAAATTGAGGTTAGGAATCTGTTAGGAAAATACTGAATGTACTCTTCTAATATCAGATGATAACAAACGCCATACGTAGCTGTGTATATACTGTAACAGGAAGTATGATTACATAGAAGAGCGTCAGGACAGACTGTTTTAGGCATATGATATGTGACAGCGATTAACATGATGATGGAGATAGACATATGACTGTCATGTTTATTGCTTATGCAGGCCTTAGCTAATCTGAACTAAGCAAAGAATACTGCTTTGAACCGGTATTCTTCCATCTTGTCACTGTGATACTCTTGTAGGCATGTGAAGGACACTGTTCAGGAACTCATTGTCCCATATGCTCTGTGTGTGATGACTACTTCCATTCTTGCAAGGATAATAAATACATGTATCGTGATATTGAAGATCAAGCCGGTGACGAGTGATATTTTTCTAACAGAATCTTAACAATGCATCACAGATCCTCTTAAGTGAGACCCTGCTGCAGCTCTGAATGTATGTTTGTGTGTCTGTGTTTGTGCTTTAATTATAAACTCCACACATTGTTCTCATGTACAGCTTAAAGTTAACACAGAGACAACGGCAAAGCAACAGACGACACATCTAAAAATATAACGCATGATAAAAAATAAACGTTCATACTTCACCTACGTATGTGCTATTTCGACTAGTACGGCGCCAAAGCATTTCAAAATGTGTATTTTCTGCACGATGTTGTGTGAGAGCTTCGCAGTTTACATGTGAAGGGGGTGGGGAAGAGACAGAAGGAGAGGGATGTGTTGAGAAAAGGGAGATAATAGAAGGGAGGAGAGGTGGTAGAGAAGGAGGGGCTGATGATGGAAGTGTGGATGGTTTCTATTTTTAGCCTGCATGTGTGATATGTGCCAATAGGTGTTCAAACCACCGAGTAAAGAGAGGCTTCGGCAGGCTATGATTCTTTGCATTCTCATTATGAAATACTTACTTTATCTTGTATTATTAAATCGCTTTTCTTTAGAGATAAAACCACTATAACTTAAATATTTACAGTCCGTTTTCAGATGAGTGATTTAAGATAACTGTTGCCTCCAATATGTTCATTCCCTGCTAGGAGGCAAAGGCACCAAAAGCCTCCATAAAACCAACTAAATTGAATGTGCTGAAATTAAATTGAGTGCATTATGGAAGCAGCAGAAAGAAAAAAATCATATCACAATGAAATCAAATCAAGATTATATCCATACAGCCATTCAATCACTCGTTAATCCCAAAATGATTGGGCTTTGGAAGAAAAAGACGCAGAGCCACACACACACACACACACACACACACACACACACACACACACACACACACACACACACACACACACACACACACACACACACACACACACACACACTCAATGTGACATCGATCGTTTTGGGGCAATATCAAAACATCCCAACAGTAACAGATTCAGACAATTTCTCAAACGCCATGCTAAACACAATAAATCAGTCCCTATCGTGAGTGATAGCTCAGTGAACATCAGATAAACTGCGGGCAAATGACCACACAATTTTACATGTGGCTTTCCTTTCTGCCATACGTCTTTGTTTGTAGTGCTGCAGTGCAGGGCCACAATCACTTATTGGATTATATGGCTATCACATCAATCACCCTGAGCTGTGACTGGCCTCCACTTACTAAAGCATTTATCTGATCATCCTCTCATAAATTGCCTGATGAATTAAACTGTCCTCTGACTTTGGTCTAATCGTAATTGCATCTGTCTCCACTGGAGACTGTCTCTTGTCCCTTTGTGTCTCTCTGGAGGGGGTCTTTATAGACAAGAGCCTGACTGGCAGGGATAGAAACATTCAGAATAAATATCACCATGCATTGTAAGTGATGAGCGAATGCAATTTTCTATACTCAAAGCACATTATCAATAAGCAACACTAGTGGTCCTCAGCAGGCTACTGGTTCTGTGAGGCTGTAGAGCATGCTCATGTTTAGCATATTTAACAAATTATAATTTAACCTTATGATGATTCTACAAAGGAAAGGTGCCATGCACGTTTTGAAAATTCATCTTAAAAAGGGAACATGAACATCTCTAGCAAGTTTTATGGCGATCCATCCAATAGTTGTTTATTGAAAACACTGATGTGAACTGATTAGTGGTGCTATCCAATCCAATCCAACAACAGAATTGACCAAAGTGCTGTTCATCAATAACTATATAAAAAACAGCATAAAGACATTTAGAAAAAAAAAGATAGGAAATAAACAAATGTAAAACACAAGGCAATCAAACTATACTTCAAGCCACAGACTGAAAACTGTCATACATGAAGTAAAAACAAAATAAAACACAAGTAAATAACCCCAATTTAAAAGCACAGACTGACAAGTATTATATGTGGTCTGCAAATGCCCGGGAGAATAAGTAGGTCTTTAAACAAGATTTAAGGAGGAGATGATCCACAACCTGCAGTGAAACAACAGCCTATTGCATTATAGTGCAATGGGAAAAGCAATGCATTCACCACCTCTGCATTATGCATTAACACTTGTAAACTTTGATGGTGGAATGACCGATGTACTTTTCCATCCACAAAACCACTAGGCACTATTACTGTAATGTGGCTAGAACCGTATCATTTTTGTATTCTAGGTATGGACGTAAGTATGCTTACGCCCTCGGGTCTTGTTGGGCTCGGGTTGAGTTGCAGTCCTTTTGTTTAATCACTGCGGCCTTGTTGTTGTTTTTATCCATTTAGAGTCGATAACAAAAGACAAGCATGACCAAGAAAGGTGAAATAGCACTAACAAAAGCCTTGAACACTAACAATAATGCCTGTAATCACAAACACCTAGCAAAGGTAAAAGAAAGAGAGGAATAAGAAACTGCTTTACTAATTGTAGTTAGTTATGAGTAAAGGTAAGATGTTAGCAAATACAATAAAAGTGAGTGGGGAAAAAAAGCTGTTCTGTAAAGCAAAAAAATAAACACTATTATTTTGATCGTCTGTGGTGGCATGCAAACAATTTGAATCTTTGAATTTGCTTCTCTCACTTGCTTGCTTGCACACACACGCATACGAATGTCCAGGTACACATACACAAACGTGCACATACAGGACACACATTTGGAACTGTAAAGCCCTCAATAGCAGCCATCTGTGAATTTCTAAAAGCATTTGGCCAAGTTTTTTGGTATCAGTCTGCTTGTCCATGGGGCCTGGCTGTTTCCCAGCATGCCTTCTGTATAGAACACACATCAATGACCTCACGGCTGGGGACTGGAGCACAGGCCAAATATACGACCGCTGATCTATGGCAAGAGGAAAAATAAACACAAAGGCATCCACTTTTTTTTAATCCCTGCTCTGTCTTCCCTAAAAACGTTAGTGTAGTCCCCGACCATCTTTCTCCTTCCTCATTTATCTCTTTCTCCATTCATGGCCTCAGACTGCACTTGTCAACCTCAGCTCAGCTTTTTTTTGTTTCTGAGCTCTCATGAAAGAACCTGGCACATTGGTCAAACTCACTAATGACGAACAGCAATGTGAAGGTACAAGAAATCTAACATTTAACATCAAGACATTTAACATCTAAAACACGTCTTGAAGGAAAGTGTAAGCTCTGCTAAAGCTATTTGAAAGTTATGTTGGAGTGAAACAGGTAACATATCCAACCTCTGCAGCCCGGGCCTCTCCTGCATCTGTTTAAAAGTCACAGCTCCCCTGCGGTACAGCTAGAACATAACCACAAGAGAAACACCTTTGAACTCACTTATGGAGAAGTGTGTTGTCTTGCTATGTCCGTCACTCAGTCTCTAAGCTGCTTCTCTCTCTTGATAAGTGATGTCAAGTGAGTGGAGATCTCCCTGCTTATGACTTTCCTTCTCATTCATACATGCAACTCATCAAATCATCATAGGAGGAAATACAATTTGAAGCATCAGTTTGCACGTGCTACTTTAAAGCAGATGTGTGTCTCTAGTTGGCCTAAAGAAGTGGAATTATTTGCCGAATGATTTAAAGGGCTGTAAGAATTTTTGTATGTTTAAGACAATTTATAAAGAAAGCATAATTAGACAGTATGAAGTTGACTTTTGATTGTATTCTGGTTTTATGTTTTAGTATTTGTAAGCAACTGTGACTGAAAGAATATTGCTTTTATTTTACGGTTATTGTTATTATTATTTTTTTTAAAGGGGCAGGTAAAATAAGATTTTCTTCTCCCTGCTGCTTTCCACCATGTGCTATAAAAAAAAAAAACAGCATAAGCGTACATGTTTTGTAAAGTGTACATGTTTTGTTTTAAAATAACTGCCATGTGTGGAATACAAAAATAAAAAAATAATGTATGAACAGTGTTCAGCTCAGTGACCAGGGGGGTGAGTGGCCAAGGTGCGTCCTGCCAAGAGGAACTGTTGGAAAGCTGGTGCTCCACTTACAGCCACCTGCTGCTGGCCTGCTCCACCTGGCCTGGGAACATTCATTGTGGTCCAAAGCACTTGACCACATCATCAATCACAGCTGTCTGATCTATATCCACCCATTAGGCTGCTATCATCTCCATCCAACCCTGATTAGCCACCTCGGTGAGTGGATAGGAGCCTGGATCGCATAGATAAATCCCCAAGGATGGTGCTGGTGTTTTAGTCATGCATGCAACTCACTCAGCATGCAAAGTGCTGTTTGTAGAGGAGGACGTTGAAGTGCAGTAAAGGGATAATGGATTGCACATTTTCTTATATTGGTCAACAGGTTTTGTGTATGTCTGATTAAATGTCTCTCAGAAGTTAGGAAACTATGCAAACAGGTTCTCAAATCTCAAATCGTGAGCCACACCGCTTGCAGGTTTTTATCAACAATAACAAAAACAAGGAATAGTCAATACTTTGCTTGCTGTAATTTCAAAGAAGCAGTGTCATCTGCATAAAGAAAAGGCAGCTTGTTACAATACCCAATGTGTATTCCCATATTCCCAAGGATATCTTTCCTATCATACGCTAATGTTATTTGTGTTTTAATTTTTATCAAGGATACTATTACCCCATTCCATTCTGGTGTGTCTAGGGAAGAGAGCCAATTCTGACACCTCTAGTTTAAGTCTTCTTTTCCTCATCAGATCGTTAAAGAAGCAGTGAATGCTTTTAGAAAGACACACCATTCTAGCAAAGAAGCAGCAGGGAATTTCTAAATTAACTTTACAGCGGTGCAGGCTCTGCTGAGTGTTTTTAAACTCATTACCAAATACACTCATTGAAATGTGACAATCCTCTGAAATGCAATTAGTTTGTGCACCTGTTTTTCCTTTTTCTTTTTGTATGTATTTCATAGAAGCCAACATCAAACCAATTGGCTTTAAATGTTCTTACGCTTCATTCCTCTCCTCTGTATTCCTTGCTTTTGCAATTTTAATAATGAACAGCAGACATGTTTCTCTTTTACCTCACAAACATGCTGCGAGATGAGATTCCCCCGCTGTGTGTCTGCACATGCTGAAGGCTATTGAACGTAGAGATAAATTAATTGTAATAGAGCCCGCTTTGAGGGTTGGGACTGTGTCCGCCAGCTACGTAGGTTCAAAGTCATTGTGTGTGAGTGTGTGTGAGAGAGAGAGAGAGCGAGAGAGAGAGAGAGAGAGAGGGAGGGAGGGGAAGGATACCGAACGAGAGAGAAAATGTTTACTTGTGGACTCTAGGCATTGCAAAACTGAACTTGGATTAAAAAAAATTGTTTTTAATGTTTCACTACAACAAAAACCTTTTTTACAGGGGGAGAGACATGAGATGCAGAAACAGTAATGGGTTGAGTATCAGACTTAATGTTTTATTAAGGGTAACAGAGAAATGAAAGAGTTAAGAGAGATGGCCAATAAAGAGAGATTGCAGTTGAGATATGCAAATGAGCTAATTAGCATTTCCCTGCAAAAATTACTTACCTACTTACTTATAAAGTAAAGTTAAATATTTTACACAACGAACAACTCTGTTCTCGAAGATACTAAAATAAAGAAATCCGGTGATGAGTTTCTATATTAGATTCTCAAAAAACTGGCAGATTTATTTTATGCCATGACTTAATAAAGCATTTAACAAAAATGAAGCCAATAAATACAACTTCTAAATGGAGACTGAATGTTATACAACACCATTTCCTCCCACTCAAACTTCCCGCGATACGTCTATTTGACAGCACCATATTTAATGCATGGACCTACTCTATATTCCACACTGCATCTGGACATTGAGGTTATGTCCTATCCACCAATGCTCCGCAGAGAAACAAAATCAATTTGCTCACGCTGCCCATTTGTTCAATCTTCCATCACGTGAAAGATTGAAGTGTATTGCTCACGTATACTATACCAAGGTTATGGACTGTCTCCCTTCAAAAGCTAAAGTGGTTTCCTTATGGTAAATTCAGCATGATTTGCTGCCCAAGGTAAACTGATGGCTTCAATGATTTCTTTGCCTTGAGATGTGCTACTAAATCTGTTTTGCATATCAACTGAAAACTGGATGGACTTATAAGCTCTCTGTGTTGAGCGGGGTCATTGATGTGGTGTTAATTCCATGCTAATAAGATTAAAACATAATGCATATTGTCCCGTGTGAAATGAGGCAGAAGAAAATCCTTTGAGGAGACTTCATATTGAGCGGCAATGGACCATGACCTCGCTCCTAACAAGGCGCAGGGATAGAAGACGGGTTACTAACAAGAGGGGTTTAGAAATATAATTAATATTGCCACTATTCAACCTTCGAAGTGAAAAAGGGCTTACTGAAATCTATTAATGGTGTTAGTCCATGACTTGACTTTTATGCTCTTCCGAGTGCTTGGTGCTGTCAGATGGCACATGGCAGGATTAATCCCTCAGCGTGAGTAATCCCTCAAAGACATCTGGATCGCAAAAAGTTGATTCCTAGCTTTGTGACTGATGAACAAGTCATATGATATGTCCATTCCCTGACACAAATTCTAAAGTAGAGAACTCTAATATAATGAAGAACTGGGCACAATGTTTTACAGTTAAATTATTATTTTTTTTTTTAACTAAAGCAAATCAAATGTCATGAAAGAATACAGAAAGATCCTCCTTAATGAAGCCTGCCAGGGAGTTAAAGAGAAGAGAAGATGGAACAGCTCCAGAGACAAGCATTAATCCCCACAGATTTAGTGTAGCAGAACAATTGCTTTTGTCACCCTAGGTAATCAGCACAGAACACAGTTTATAAATACAGTAGACTGAGAAACATGCATATGCAGAGAGAGAGTGTGTGTGTGTGTGTGTGTGTGTGTGTGTGTGTGTGTGTGTGTGTGTGTGTGTGTGTGTGTGTGTGTGTGTGTGTGTGTGTGTGTGTGTGTGTGTGTGTGTGTGTGTGTGTGTGTGTGTGTTAGAGAAAATGCATGTATGTCAGTGAAAAAGTGAGAGCACAAAGAAATGGAACAATGACGTCTACCTGTTCAAAAGCCTTGGCTGTGAGTCTGGAAAGATTAATCAGAGTCATTCAAACAGCGTTTATCACATTCTCTACAGGGAAATGAGAGGTGATTTATTTCTATAACTTGGCCTACATATATGGAGCTATTATTCATATTCATTTCAGCCCCCATTATCCACTCTGTAATGAGCGCTTCTGCCCAGTGGACACAATAGTGTCTAATCCATAATTGTTTACATTGTGGTGTTTGCTCAGCCAACTCAATCAAGGGCCAACTCCAATAAGAAGACTACAGCAACACATTACAAAGTGATGGAGTGGTTGTCTTCTTCAATCAATCAGCCTGTTCTTAGCAATACAGTGAAAATAAACCAAGGAGGAGTTATCATTTGTACTGCTCAAACTGTTGATGTATCTTTTTTAATCAAAAGAAAAGTTCAACTTCATCTAATGTTTGTTCTTTTAGGTAATTACTTTGAGGTATATTTGTGTTGTTCAGCACTCTAAAATACACTTAATTGAAAGCATATCCTGAGATACTCGCAAAGCGACAGTTGACAAACTAGAGACATCTTATGGGAGCAAGAGGGCTCCTATGCAACTATGGTTCCCAGCTGGAACTGAACTGGGTAAATTATGATTACAGGAATGAAAAGCGTCTCTTTGCAACAGGAAACACAACTAAACACGACCAAGACTCTACAGCCATGCTAGCATCACCTTAGGCGCAGTGATGCTCTGCACTAAAACCCGTCAACAAACTGACCTTCTCACAAAGAAAATTCATGCTTGTTCACCATGTGAGTTTACTATGTTACAAGCCAACATTTGCTAATGAGTACTATTGGCAGTAAACAGCTGAAGCTGATAGGAAAGTCATTAACAAAGTATTTGACAGGTCAGTAGGCTTCATCTTAAAATCATTGAGATATTTCCATCTAGACTAAGTGGCAGACACTGCATTCCTTAACCGAACTATCATTGCTTCTTTTTGCAAAAAGTCGAATAAGCCCCATCAATGAAAGTCTGAATGCTGCATAAACTGATAAGAAGGGGATCTGGGTTTGGTGTGGTGGGTTTGGTTTTACCGAGTGTCCAACCACATCCCGGATGCTGCTTAAAACACTGGAAGCTGAAAATCACCGACTCATTTTCAGGCTCCTTGCTGAGAGCCTGCTAGTAATTGAATTGGAGGAGTGTGGGCACAAGTGTAGTGGTCTAGTAAGGACCATAGCTGAAAGCAATCAGCTGTGACAGTGTGAGAGAGACATCGAGGGAGGGAGGAGATAAGAAGAGAGAGACAGTTTTTATAATGAAATGTTCACAAGTCTGACATACTGTTTTTTTTTTTTTTGCTTCAGCATCTTGAGCATCACTCCAATCACTTTTGCTCAGTTAGTTGCAATGAAGTTAGCCAGGACAAAGTGTCCTTTGACAGGGCAGCATTTTCATGCATGGCACGTCAATGAGGAAAAAAAGGGATGGCAAAACAAAGCACATGCTTAAAATACCTCACTGAAAGTCCCTCCCTGTCAATTACCCTTCACAGTCACATTGGCAACAACAAACCCGCCCCTTGGCTGACAGGTGGCTATTTAAATGCATTTTGCAAAAGCTTGAAAGATGTAGGACACTTTTTTTTTCAAAAATTGGGCAATCATCCAGAACTCTGCATGAAAAGAGGGTAAAATATATACCAACAACAACACGGAGGGGGCTGAGCGAGCATCTAACAAAGCTGAAAATAGTGATTTCAGTGGAAGATTTTGCAAGGCAGACTGGGCTTCAGTGTTGACTTATGTGACCTCCAACACAAAACAAAAGCAGCAGGTAACAGCTAGATAGCACCTTCCTTTTGACATGTGTAATGTGATCTTATTCATTCTTTATATAGGGGTTATGGATGCTGCTTTTTTTTAGGTTCTTTGATAAATTCGCAACTGCTGAGAAATAAAAATGCAGGAGCTTTAACTAAGAAGTGATACATATTATTTTATTATCATATTTTAATATTGTGAGATTGCTATGAAACCAAATATGACCATCAATTCAACCTGATGACAATATCAAAAATGTGGAGGAGAATGTCAGTCTGTCGGTCCAGCACTTAATTTCAGTGCGATGGATTGAAATTATGTACTATCGTCATCAATGAGTCCTCTTGACTTCACGTTTCCTCAACCACTATGATGAGAAAAACATCTGTGGTTTTTAGTGAAATATCTTGACAGCTGTTTGGAAGCCTGCCGTTGAATTTGAACATTCATGTGCCCCTCGGGAGGAAGTGTAGTCTGCATTCAAAAAGCATACAGTTTAGATTTGTGATAACTGCCCATTTGCTTGAGTGACTGCCCACCAGATGATGGACCCAGTATCCTAGTCTGTAACAAATTCAGTTCTAAGTTACTTTCACCTGTATGAGGAGACGCATGAGGGGACTGTGAGTGATTCCTGTGTACCTAGAAACCGCAGACCAGGAAAATGACCTATGTTTCTGCCTTTATACCAACCTACATAGTCACAATTCAGCAGCTGAAATCAAACTAAATGTGAGGGAACATAATTACTTGAGAAAGGTACACTGAGTGACAGAACATAATTTAATAAATCCTAACATATGTCTTCACAGTGGGACACAGACACATTGAATAATATAATACTAGAACCTAGTGATGAACACACGCAGCTACAGGGAACACATTAGATAAGTAACAACCACGAAAAAAGCAGAGAATGTAAAGACACAGGAATAAAATGTCAAAGAAAAAAAGCAATGAAAGTCGAGTACTATCCAGCCCCTTTTGTCTGTAATGTGTAATTCAACAATATTTTGTAGACGGATGAAAGAAGAAAATTATGGTTTTCTTAAATCAATGCGATTGTGCAAAAAAAAAAATTCCATCTTAGACACAGAGCTGTATTTATCCAATAGGTCACATGTTGTCTTTTCCAAGAAATGTGGGTTACACTTGCAGTGTTAGAAGTGTAAGTGATAGCACTATTAACATATTTGTGTCTGGCTTAAAAAAAAACAGAACAAGAAATGATTGTATTTGTTTAAGCTTCTTTCAAGATTCAAAGATTTTAATGTCATATGCACATAAGCTACAGTGTAGAAATGGCAATGAAAATCGTATGACTTATGCCCAAGCCCAATAAACTTGTCTTGCCTTGATTAAGATGCACTTTATCATAGAATTGCTCCCACAAAAAAATTCTGCACCAAATGTTAAGTCTGGAGCACAGCAGACTGCCTGAGCTAAGTTGCCATCCCAAGAGCTGCCAAGATACCAGAAAGTGGAATAGTGGTCAGTAGGATGGTGGAAGGCAGCAGCACAGAGCACAATATCTTCTTAATGTCTCTTTACTCTGAAAGGAAGAATGAAGAGTATAGTTGGGAAAGACAAACTGAAGGAGAGTAACAGCTGGGAGGTCAAGGTTGACATTGATGTTTTTATGTACATGTTTCTTTTCTATGTGATTGTATATCTTCATCGCAATGAATTGCTGTATTAGTTCAGCTAGAGGTCAGTGATGTATAGAAACCATTGTGAGGCCGAAGGTGACTGTAGATATGACTGAAGCTTTTGAATGCACTCACACACGTTTCACTACAGCCAGAGAGAGAGGGGACAAAGAGGGGACAACAATATAAATATACAAATAATGTGTGTGTGTATAAATAAACATATTTTCACATAAATGTGGCTTATATTTTGAGTAGAGTAAAGAGATCTTATTTAGTCCACAATTTATTATGAATTTGGATTTCTGTAATTTTGCAATGTGCTGTTCCACCCACCACTGTCAGTGTGGAGAATAAATTCATCCATAATTCATGACAAGTCCTGATATATTAACATTAGGTTACAAAGCCTTTCCAGTCCAACTGTTATTTACAGTTTGCAGACTTGGCTGGATTCCTGCCAAATGCCTATTGTAGCACAGCTTTTATTGGCAGATTTATGTTGCATAGAGAAGAAAAAGAAGGTGGAAACAAAAAGGTGGAAAAAAAGCTGTGCAAGCATACAAACCACAGAGAAAAAAGCCTCTGGACAATATTGTAAGAAGTGTAATCTTTGACCCATGACTATCTGTCCATTACGCTGCTGCTCTCTATTTTTACATGACCTCCAGAAAATACTTTTGACTGTTATTGGTTGGTAATGCAACATTTTCAAGTTATAGAAGGATGACCTCTTTGTTCTTTTAGGTATACAATGTATCTCATGCGTTATGCGTCAACCCCAGTGAGTAAATCCGTTCAAAACCCATGATAATAACAACTCTTACTGTAGGTAGTCATTAAAAATGTATCTCAATTTAATATAGACTATACAAGGGAAAGAAAATAAATCATTTTGTTAAGAATTGCACTGGAGTGCTGTGACTATACACAGGGGCATTCTGTCAGAGTTCACTCACTCACTCACAGTTCATTTCAAATGTTTTAGACACTTCTTTACATACCCTGAAAATAGTTAGGTTCAAGGTTCAAGGTTCTTTATTTTGTCATACGAACATAGCTACAGTGTAGTTATGCCAATGAAATTCTTAGGTCACAGGCTTCTCCAACTTTGTAACACAATAACACAGATAAATAGAAACATATAGTGCAAGTAAATAGTAATATAGTAAATACAAAAGAAAAACAGTTTTAAAAAGTGAAATAGTGCTGCTCTAAATGAGCGGAACAGTCCGAAGAAATAATCCTCACATGTGCACCAGTTGTTATTTGTCATTACACACACACCGCCACCTTTACTTTTCCCCGAGTTAACTGTCCTGTCCTGGCGAAAAATAGTGAATCCGTCAGGAACAATGGCGGAGTCCGGGCGGGGTTGAGCCAAGTCTCAGTGAGAATTAAAGGTGGGGTAGGTACGTTTGAGAAACCGGCTCGAGATAGACTTTTTGTTATATTCCATGGAATGCTCTTAACATCCCGATAGCACTGAATATCTGAAGTGCTTTGACAAAAAATACATAAAAAAATGTCATCTGTGGAAGCCGTAGTACTGTAAAAAGATCGACCAATCATTTTAGCCGGCCCGGCTAAAATAACTGGATGGCCTACCTGCCTGTCGGCCTTCCATCTGTGCACAAACTTATCTCGTGCCCTCATTGGTCATGTGCGCGTTTGTGTGTGTTGGAGGGGGGGCTCTGTAAGGAAGTGGAAGATTTTTTCCGGCTGTGTATTTTCTAATTCTAACCCATTGGAGCTGGTTTCTCCAAAATGACATTGTTGCCGAACCATGTTAAAGCAAACGGCAAAAAGTAAATAAACAAAAACAAAATACGAAAAAGGGCAAAGTTGGAGAGGAGCCAAAAGACAATGCGGCCATCTTTCACGGCGCATAGTAGTTAGTGCCCAGGATCAGTTGAGCAACAGCAGACGTCCGAGTAGATGGTGGGTAGGTAGGTTAGTCTAAAAATATGAATGACCTTCTGTTTCTCCTCAAATATTCCTTCAGTTTGTAATTTTCTTATAACCACATGCACAAAAAACACAATAATACAACTCAAATCATAGCCCAAGTCATTAAACAGGTGTTTTTGTACAAAGTCACGGCAAGCTGTGAAGATCTGTCTCTAAAGACTTATGTGAAAACTTTAGTATTACAAATGTAACTTCTTCAATCCAAAGGGTTTTAGTAGTCATGTGATGATGAACAAATGGGAAAAGTGAACTACAGTACATGGCAAATACAGTAGCGATAAAACAGCCATTAATAATTCACACTCCAATGTAATGTATGGGTGTCATGACCTCATCCTCGGTCATTATTACAAATACGTTTCAATTAATGTGACTACAGGTCAACCGACTGCTTACCCTGACCCTTGAAAAAGGTAAGATTGCTAACAGACCTAGACTTAATTCACCATGCACACAGTATCTCCGTAACCACTCTCATAAATCCAGGATAAGGGGTCAGTAACATCACATGTGGGTGCTATCTTTGACTCATACCCTCATCACACAATCTAATTAGTAGCACTAACAATGGCCGCCATATTTCTCTTTACTGCCCAAATCAATATTCGTTCATCTGCATTGATCATCATTTCTCACAAGCTGTGGGCTCCAGGATAAATGCTCTATAAATCTTGGTGACAACAAGTTGTAAAAGAGGGTGGAAACACATATGTCTACACATACAAACACATTGTGGGCACAAGTGAGCAGGAGCAGACAAATCCACGAGTATTACCTGCACCACGGCAGCGTCAGTGTACGTGAAAGGTCTTGTGCGGTTGTCTGGGAGACAGAGAGCAGTGCATTGATCTCAGAGGAGCAGTCATGAAAAGAAGCTGGGGGGCTTTGATAGGGGCATTCATCATACTAAGACATGGCTATGCTAATGATTACAACACAACCAAACGTTACAGCCCTCATCAACACTTCATCAATTGGAACAGCCTGATGAGTCTGCAACTACTAGACAGCAGGATGCATGTTTGGGTATGTTAACTGCAGTGCTTTTTAATGTAGTGCTAGAACTAGAGGTTTTTTTATTGCTCAAATTATTATACTATTAAACTGTATACAATATTTTTGTTCTGTACTGCATTGTTTACAGACTGGCAAAAAATAACTACAACATTTATAGTTGAAAAGACAAATAAAAGAGAACGTTTATTTCCTTCCATCATTAAGATGATGCTTTGTCAATTATCTATAGAGTAAATGAGTTTCTCAAATGGTGCAGTCAGTGAAAAAGTTTGATAAGAAACAGGTAAAGGAGTATATCAAAAGTGCAGAATTAGCATTTCAATGAGCATAATGTTATTACAAAACGCACATGTTTTTTCCAAATGACCGATTAGGATTGATTGGTAGAGGCAAACTATATTATATGTAAGATGGTACACTTCTTGAATATTACTATATTGCATTCATACAGCATTTAGTGGTTCCACTGTGAATTGTTTTTTAGACTTACATTATATCATTAAAATGTAAGCCATTAAAGCAATTCGGTCCCAGTGCTAAGTGTAAACAAATAATCTTTAAACAGATCATGATGAATAAAGGTAATAAGAACAAAACCTTGAGAGTCTTATTAGTAACCATCACAAACTTAAGTGCTAAACTGGGATTATGTACAGTTGTCTCTCATTAGTGTGAATAAAGATCTGGACCTCATGAAGTCTAGAAGGACAAATAATGAAAGACTGAGGTTTAGTTGCAGCATATCTCTCACGAACATAAACCCTCTCTCTCCTCCCATGCCACACAGCAGTTTATAATAAAAACCAACCAAATGTGAAAAATGCACGTAGTTATTATCACTCAAAAAAGTTCAAAATCAATTTGTTTAACAACCTCGAGAACACAATCCCTCACAGGTCCTTTTGCCTTAATGTCTCTGATTTAACTAAAGCCTCACCACTGTGTGCTCATTTGCCGGATTTGAGCTAAGCTTTTTAGCCCTGCAATAGAGTGAGCACAGGGCCCCAAGGATGGCAGTGTTTGTTGGTGGCTCGCTATCTTTCAAGGTTGGTTAAACCTTTTTGTCCAGTTGGTCATAAGAAGCAGCATGGCCTCGAGGCTCTGCCTTTGAAGATTTTAGACTTATTGTTTGTAACAAAACTAATTTACATATCCTCTGCAATTCAGCATTGCAGCTAATATAGCGATTAAGATAGAAGCAATAAATACAAGCCTACAAGCATTGAATGGTTTAGGCCCAAAATACTTTTCTGATCTACTGCTAAATTATGAACCATCCAGATCTCTCAGGTCTTCAGGGACTGGTCAGCTTTCTGTGTCCAGAGTCAGAACTAAACATGATGAAGCAGCGTTCAGTTATTATGCTCCAAATATCTGGGACAAACTCCCAAAAATCTGCAGGTCTGCTGCAACTCTTACTACTTTTAAATCCAGGCTGAAGACTTATCCTTTTGTCGCTGCTTTTAATTGAAACTGAGCCGTTGTGTTCATCAGTAAAGTGGAACTTCTGTGTGAACTATTCATATCTTAAACCGCAATGTAACTTTTTATTCATGCATTTTTTCGTTTAATGTTTCTTTTATTATCTTTTCTTTTGAATGACTGTTTTTAAATGCCTTTGTCTGAATGTCTTTCATTTTTGTAAAGCACCTTGAATTGCCTTGTGTTGAAAGGTGCTATATAAATAAACTTGGCTTGCCTTCCTTGTCCACTTTCCTCAATTTTCTCCCTCTCCTCTTAGCACTTAATCCATTTTCCTTCCTTTCTGACATGCTGCTGCCATTGAAGCAACTTCCATCACAAAAAGAAGAGCTGCAATTCCAAAAGCTTTCCACCTGGTCTTTTGTTGTTGAAAAAGGGATTATCGATTCTAGTTGAGTCCGGATTATTGTCGAAAAAACAAAACATTAAAAAAAGCCACATGTATAAGGCAAAGACAGGGCACCCTTGTTGCTGTGTGAAATACAGTATGTGTTTGCATGTGAACAACACCAAATCTTACATACATTTACAGGAACATTAGAGAAAATGGGAGCACATTAATGAAGCTCAGCGTAAGTTCAACCAGGAAGACCGTCTTTACTCTTCATTTACTATTTCCATGTTACTACGCTCTCTCCTCTCAATAAGTGATCGGGGGCTTAACCAATCACTTTGCTCTATTCCCACAAGCCCATCATAGCGCCCTGCTAGACCTTTTAAATTGACTCTCCCCCTCCGACAGCTGTCATTTCAGGTGATTCAACGCAACCCTCCTCCACCCCTTTTCACCTCCTGTCCCTCTGAATACAGGGTCAAGCTTAGCCACTCCTATTCAGACCGACCCAACTATCCATTCACCACCACCGGTGTCTAGACCCCAGGGGGGTTTCATCGGATCGGTTCTCCCCTCCCGAATGATACTCCTGCACAACGGGGCCTAATCGCCAAAATCACCATTACATTAATTGCGTATCCCTGGCAATAAATATGTATTCTTCTTACATCAAAACCGTCTCTCCTGATTGAATTTCTCATAGTGCAGCAGAAACACCTCAAGCTTAGGCTCACAAGGTAGCAGTAAATTAAATATTAAAGTGCAGATGATTTGAGTAAATCCACAAGGAGAACAAAGCAGAACACACTCTCAACAGTGTAGCCCTAAACCCTGAGGCACCTAGACATGATGACAAGAAGTCAAGAAAACATTGTCTGTGGGAACTGTCTTTCATCTTTTTTAGTAAGACAAGTAGAATTGCTGCAGAGCAGACATTCAAGATTGTTATATTAATTCAAGTTAAAAAAGGAAAGGGCAGGAAAACTTTAAACATTGATATTACTTTGCAAACTTTGCATCTGGAATCACTGTAAGCCTTGACGGAAACATGCTTACACAATGTCCAGAAAGAATCACACACAATGTATTTTAACATGCACACAATGCTTTATGTCTTGAAACATGCACTAAGACAAGCACTTTCTCTGTGTGTATGCTGAGATTGTGTGTGTTTAAGACGTAAACATAGAGCAGAGACCATTATGTCAGACAGGTTTACATTAGTCAGCAGATGCAGAGGGCCACATCATTAGTCACTCTGACACCCACTTCTGGACCCAGTTTTATTGATGAGGCCAAGATCAACACCCCCCCCCCCCTCACAAATACAGGTTATGTGCACACACCCTCCTCTTTCAAAGTCCTACTGTAAAGCAACTGTTTGAGGGTCACATTTAGAGATTAAAAGCTAGCAAAGCAAGTTGCTGCATGTTCACGCAATGAACAACAGTGCAGAGAATGCCACGCCATTTCCCACAATTTAGTTGCTTATCTTACCTTAAATAGCAAACAATAAATCCATAGATGAACACCTGCTCAAGACCAAATCTTTTGGGCAGGTTGTGAATGGGGGGGGGGGCACAATGACAGGGTGCCAAGTGTGTCACAGCAATGAGCTCAGAGCCATTTATGGCCTCCGTGAGTCTGACATTTAGCAGGAAGCTGCAATTTGTCAGCCTCTCAGTCTGACTCACACATCCACAACAGGGGATGCTCATGAAACACATTACCATTAAGCCTAATAGTGCTGCATCACAGAACCGGGAGTATGTATGTGTGTGTTTCTGTGTGCGTGCATGCAGTGTAAAACTAATGATGCATGTGTGGTTCCCCTCACTGCTATAAAACAACTTGAGGAAATGACATAAAAATGAAGAAAAACAGGTAGGGAATCAAAAGGAATCAATTCATCAAAATGCTCCTCATGTTATCAACAGACCTAAGCTTCAGATTAACAATAAATCACAATGATGATCCCTGATCCTTGCCCCGAATGCAAACCACTAATTTTACTATTCTGCATCAAAGCCTTTGCACCAAGAGCCACTTAATTTCCAAAGCCAGCAACTAGTGTCACTCATGAAATGTGAGTGGTGGAGAAGGAAGGCTTTTTATCCTGAAATAGAGCATGTCTGCTAACCAAAGTAAATGGTGGAGAGCAAAGTAATAGTATAATAGCTATTCCTCCATCGTCTATCCAATGTTTTTCTTTCGATAAGATTCCTTTAACGTTCCACTTTCCTCTACAATCTCTATTTTCTCCCTATCCCTCTTGTCAGTGATGAGTAAAGGGCATGCATTGGCACAGCCATTACTAGAAGGAAATATCCTGATGGCCTCTCTTTCCGCAGAAGATTACCATCAGCTACAAAAACAGTGAATTCTGAAAAGTTCAATTTCTCTGTAGTCAGTTATCATTATACAAAAAGTTTATAAAGTATGTCTTCCAAAGGGTGGCGCTGAATTTTGAAGCAGTTCAGTTTTTGGGCCACGCTGTCAGAAACAGATTTCAAGTCGAATCAAACATTTACTCACACATAACAGTCCCAACTGCAATACACATGTGCACACTCACACACTCACACAAAAGATAAAAGAGGTGTCTGCTTTGCTCTTACCCGAGTGTTGTCATAGTAACGATGGTGTACCAGAAGGAGGCTGGGATGCTGGTGAATTTGCTGGAGCTTGAACCCTTCTCTGCGTAGAACATGACGGTAGCAAAGATAATTATCGCCATAGTGAGGGAGAAAAGCAGGAAGCCCAGCTCCGAGGCACAGCTCTTCAAAGTGTAGCCCAGGATGCGCAGGCCCTGCGAGTGACGGGAGAACTTAAAGATGCGGAACACGCGGAAAACACGGAGAGTCACGAAAGCACCACTCACGTCCTCATTGTCAGTCATCACCAGGCCAATGTAATAGGGCAAGATGGCCACCACATCGATGATGCTCATGACTGACCTCATGAAGCGGTAGCGACTCGGAGCAGCAAACAAGCGCATCAGGTACTCCACGGTAAAGATCATGACGCAGGCCGTGTCCATGCAGAAAAAGGCCACAGTGTAGCGCTCACCACACGGCACTTCCTTTTGGTTGGGCACCGTACCGCAGGGCACCGTCTCTACCACGTTGGTAATGACGGAAATAGCAATGAAGAAGCCAGTGACGTAGTAGAAGACCAGAGCCATGGTAGAGGTGTGGGGGTTCTCAAAAGCCCTCCACATGGTCTCCCTGAAGGTCATGTTGGGCAGTTTAGCGTCCTTCTTGTCCTCCTGGTCATCCATGAGACGTTCTGCATTCTCCCTCTTCCTATCCTTGTACTCTTCGTAGCAGCAGTCACCGATGATCTCTGAGATGATGCCAAAGAAAGCCAGCTCCTCATCATAGGAGCATATGCACTCGTAGCGTGGATAGTGGAGCTTGCCTGTGCGGTAGAAGTTGAGCACGCTGCGAAACACATCAGGGTCCCGGTCGAAGAAGTACTCTTTGGTCTCCTCGTTGTAGAAGAACTCCTTCTCCGAGCTCCCCAGAAGGGTGTCTGGATAGCGGTCCAGCGTGTTCTTCCAAGTCTCAAAGCGGCGTCCACTGACATTCAGAATGATGAGCTCATCCTGCCGCCTGTTCTTCTCGGCGGGCGCGACTGGCATGGGCAAATTGGCAACAGGCATCCAGCCGATCGCTGCCGCCCTGGCAAAGGGAAGCCATGCCGCTACTCCTGCCGCCATGCTGTGTCTGGCTTGGGGCTTAGGGGGGAACAAGTCCAGCACCTTCACAACCAGCTTGACTTCAGCTCATTCAACATCTAAAGGGAAGAGAGCAAGATAGTTTGTATGGCCAGGAAGGACAGGAGAGCTGTGTGATTATCACAGGAGAGAGGTAGTAAACTATTAGAAAAAAGCTAAAGATAAATTAATGTTAAAGATGTGAGAGAAAGGAACATGTTTTTGAAGAACAGATTTAGTGAGGCCGGTAAAAAAAAGGGAATGGAGGTAATAATGAAGACTCACACAAACAATGCAACTTATATCCTAAACTATCCTAAATGGCAATCTACTGAGACAGCAACAACTATATTCAATGGCATATTCAATATCACATTCAAGCTGAAAAACCTTTGTGAATACAGGGACACGCTGCATTTTCCACCAAGCATCATCATCCTAATAACTATTCCCAGGCTATATTTCTTAGATTCTCTGATAATCTAAGAAACTCTATTAGGTCAGAGTTTGGAAGCAGCTTTCTGAGGATGAAAGCTCACTGCATCTTGTAGTTAAAAAACGAGGGTAGCAAGCAAGGCTACATAACATTGTCTATATTCATAGCATATGTGTGTGTACAGTTTGTGTAGGGGAAAGAGTGTATGCATTACATTTTATTTTTGCATATTTCATCTTGATGTAAAGCACATTGTGTTGCATGTGTGAAATGGTAAATATTACAACGTTTAGTATAATTTTATTTAAAGTATAGGTCGTTTTTGCTTAAAATATATTAGCAGGCACATTTTCAAGGTTGTAGTATCCCTGATAGAGATACCAGCACGAGATTTAAAACCTGTTGAGTTCCAACTACAAAACAGATTTTCCTCTAAATGTATGAAAGCAGTTGATCCACGATGCAAATTAGTTGCATGGAGCCGAATCTAAAACAGCGTTTTTGACGACACTTGAGGACATTTTGGCTTTTACGTTACCCCTCAACCCGGAAAAAGCAAAACCGATTTGCCTAACAGGTTGATGACTTAATACAGCTGCAGGTATCAACAGCTTTATCTTCGATTACAACTCACCGATTGAAAAATTATCCATCCAAAGAAAAACGACCTTGTTCCAGCAGTTTAGTAACAAATCGTAGCTTTGGTCTTTCTGAAAGCGTGTCTGGGAGAAAACATAACCAGGAAAGAAGAAGTTATTTTAGCAAAGAGGAGAGCGACATTGGGCTACTGCTGAGGTGAAAGCGGAAAAGTACCGGAGACGGACGTACCACAGATGTTTTAATTCAGTTTCCATTATGCGAGAGGAGATTTGATGAGAGGACTCCGCCGTACAGACCGTCTTGCCTTTTGCGGGATGAGTGGTGGGAAGAGATGGAGGAGGAGTAGGAGCGCGCGCTCTCTCTCTCTGTTTTCTCTCTCTTTCACTCTCCCTCGCTCCCTCTCTATCCCTCTCTCTCCGCTCAGGGCGGACTGTGGACCAAATCTGCATTTATGGGAAAACTCGAACAGAGCGATGCGCAGAAAGTGCACTAATGATTGAAAAACGATGTACCCATTCGTCGTCGGTCAGAAATAGTTAAAAGAAATATACAACATAATTTTGTCGTCTTCAACAACTCATACAGTTTGTTTCATACCATATATTATTTCCAATTCACCTATCAAAGGCAATTACTGCCAGCTGACTTAACAACAGGATACATCCCAGCAGGGGCGTAGCTGATAATTCAAGAGGGCTGAAACTGGATCACCTTGGAACCTTTACCTTTAACTATTGTAGTAAAAACAGATTAATTGTTTTGGGCCACTCTGAGGCAGCAAAATAAGTTATGAACAACGACTGCAATTACCTTTTAGATATTGCAAACTTGTTAGCAAACATTGCTGATTTCCAAATACAGCAGTTATGAAATAACATTATACATTAAGAGATTGTAATATACAACATAATTATTTTTCTTTTACCCTTTAGGTTTGTCTGGAAAATATTGGCTGTTGGGAGCTACATGGTTCACTTTATTTACCCGAAAGTTGCTCACTGTCTGTCTGCTGTTTGGTGTTGAGCAGGTTCAGTATGTTTTTAGAGCTTTTGTTAAAAAAAGAGGCCAAAATGCTGTGAGCAGTGAGAGAACAAAAAGGGTAAAATTGTAAAGCCAAGAAGAGCTGAGGGTTCGGTTTTTCTTTATCATACTGTAGATTCCTTGCTTCCCTTTAACATTGTCATATTCTTTCATATTGTCATTTGATATCATTCATTTTATTTTAGCAGGCTTTTTCTGAATCCTCTTTACGTGTCTCTCTGTCAGGTTTCCTTAGATAAATCATTTTTCATCAAAGAGACCGAGTCCAAACAGTGGCGAAGATAATTAGACCCGAACAGTCCTAACAAAGAGAGAATACTGGCTACATCTGTAGTTTCATAATAATTTACCAAGATCGAAACTATTTCCAAAATCAATTTTTTTTTATGCTCTGGAGGATAATAGAAATAATAAAAAGTGTATTTTCAGCACTTACTCCAACAATAAAATATGCTGTGGCCATCTGGGAAAGATAGATACAAAATGTCATTGTTAAACCAATTAAGTTTTTGTTTGGCAAATTCTAAAATATGGTAATAATTGTCATTTTTTGCGATAGATCTTCTGATTTCGAAATTGATTATGATGCACAAAGTGATCAGAGGCAGAACCTACCTGACCGCATTAGACTTAGTATAATTTTGCACCCGATACGACCAGATCTTGCTTGCTCTCAGTTTCTTAGAACCATGTGCTGCAGTCAGGGTTCAGTGGATCTCTATACTCTAGAGACACTACCTTTCAAAGAAATACTATAGTATAGAGCCAACATAAAACATTAATGGAGGGCATGAACCTCACCACATCTGACAATATTTTTCTGACCAGACAGAAAGCTACAATAAAAAAAGGGAAGCTTTTTTTATTTATTGTGTCTCTTTAGCAGGCTGAGTCTCAGCAACAGTAAATCTCAGCCCTTGATATTTTCTGTTTGCATTCTTTTCCTGGGACCTGGGAGACTAGAGGGTCTGGTGATCATCTCTACATGTAAGTTTACTCGTGAAACCAAAACAAAACAATAGGCTTCCAGTGGAAAAGCTCTCAGAGCAATCAATGTCTGCACTGAAAAATAGCAGGTGCAGCACGCATAGTATAGGTACAAATATAACACTCTTACTCATATGTCCAATACTCTACCTCGTAAGGCAAAATAAGTTAGTGTATATACTATATCATTCCTTTGGGTAGGCAGTGTATGCACACACAGTACTGGGTTAGTTAATATTCTGATGGACATACTGGAAATTATCCAGTTTGAATTTGTTAGTGATCTCCAACATGTCACTCAAGCTTGAATTATGTGACATGGCCATCAATAGTAAAGCTCATAACTATGGGGAGAATAATTTTTGTATAGTCAGTCATTTATATTCAAACTCAGACAGTGTCAATGTCTCGGTCCCCACATTATTCAATGATTTGCAGGACAATATGCAACCCTAATTGAGTCAACAGGGATCCTACTCCGACAATACTTACATTCCGTTGGAATATCAATAGGGTCAGGGAACACAGCTCACACACACTGCAACACATATGGCTAGCTCATTATGGTTTATGGATATGTATGTGCATAATGTGAACCATTAACCCTTTTGCACACACCATATTACTTACCATAAATTCACTCACAGTCTGGGTTGAAAATATCAACTTGGTAGTGATTGTTATTTAGACGATTCAGCCACACACATTTACACGCATACAAAAACATATTTATTTACGCCTCTATACCCTTGAAAAGCTACCCTTAGAAGCACCTTTCACTCAATGAATTCCCTTACTGTAAACTGACCTCACCTTGTGAAAAATGTCCCTGCTCTAAAACCTGGACGTGCTGTCACGAAGATGGAATAACACACACACACACACACACACACACACACACACACACACACACACACACACACACACACACACACACACACACACACACACAACAACAAAGAGACACAAACTGCACAGAGACCTTTTCAAAGGATAAGTCTGTGAGCGGTTCCGATAATTCAAATGTCACTGAACAACAAGGTGGGTTGAATTTCATGGTCAACTGCCCTCTGTAATTACCTGAAGACACTTCACTGACATTAACATAATAAATCGTCTTTGTCCTGCAGTGCCTCGAGAAAACAAAAGCTAGTTAAGTTTCAGTGACAAAACTTGGATGATTAGTTGAGTGAGTATCTATTTAACGGTGGTCCTGGGAGACAAGTGCCAATATTAGTGGAAAATCGTCCGGCAGTGAATCCTCACTGAGCCCATCGCCTTAAAAATAGTATGCCTATTATGTATGATGTGTGTGGTATCGTACAGATATGATAGAGATGTCCATCTAACAATTGAATAAAAGTGAGTTTGCCAAAATGCTGAGGTCACTATCCCCCACTAATAAAAGCCATACCTTTTGCAATATAATGAACCATGTGACTGTGGGATAATTTCCTGGAAAAACCACAAGCACTGTTTGTCTCTGGCAAGTGAGCCCTAAAGACACACCTGCAATTATCGCTTTTCACCATAGATGCCACCAAATGTAGATATTTGAGATTGTAAATTCAAGTTTCTGTCCCTCAGTTTATGTTGTGAAAATGTTGTTTCACCTCTTCACTGAGCTGTAAAATATGTCAAACTGAGTCAAGATTTAAAGGGGACCTATCATGCAAAATGCACTTTTGTACGTCTTGTATACATGAATATGTGTCCCCGGTGTGTCAGGGAACTCACCAAGTGTCAGAAATCACAACCCTCTCTCTTTTCCTCTATACCAAAATCTCTAAAAACGGGGCTGCAACAGAGCTGATACAGATTTGAATTTTTCTGACGACAGAAAAGGGGTGCTCCGTCTATATGGGCAACTCTCCACCTATCAGGGGAATGGGGGGTTGGGCCCCGGCCACGGCCATTGCCGCTCGAAAGCGCTGGAGACGCTGTAGTACATATGCCAGGCCTGTAAGTGGCGCTGTAGTCTGCCACAAAAGCAGCGAAGAAGACTTCTCACAGAATCAGCCCTTGCAAAAACAGGGCTGGAAAATAGCAAATAGAGCTAAATGAGGCATGGCTAAAATGCATGATCTGCTTGGTATTTTGAAAAAAAAACTTCACAGACATGTTTTATATATGGCCCTATAATATATTATTCAAATAGGTCCACTTTAAAGGTCACCTATCATGCTATTTTTAGGCAACAGCATACTGTA